>NW_027131614.1:13960000-14200000 GCF_026122565.2 Emydura macquarii macquarii | reverse complement strand
CATGCAAAGCGCTTTATAGGCAGGCAGGAACACAAGGTCCCTGTCCCAAAAAGCTTACAATCTAAATAGACAAACACAGGAAAAGGAATGGGATACAACAAAAAACAATGTGAGTGAACAATATAGTTTATTATTCACCACGTGAATTCAATCACTGTTTTTGGCTTACTAAAAATCACTAATTTTAAAAAATAGCTTCTGTTTATTTGATTCAACTAAATAGCAAATATGTTAACATTAAAAATGTAAAATGCTACTGGAGAGTCTCCTGTTACTCCTAAACATATGTCATGCCTTCTATAGATGAGGGAAGAGTAACATTATTCAGTCATTCAGTGAAGCTCATTAGAAAAGTTTAGATGTTTTCCTTTGAGGCTGACATCCAAATCAAATACAAGTCAGAAATTCGCTGCCCTACATAAAAATCTTGTACAAACCAGGGACTCTGTAAAATCTTGCAGGGGAAAAAAAAAACATTCTATGAAAACAACCCTCATGAAGTCCCACAGGAGTTTGCCAATAGTCAGGTGATGGTGCCTAATCTACCTTCTGATGAGTAACAGGAGAGGAGGGAAGAGAGATGGGCTTTGTGACTTTCAACAGGAGCTCTGAATAAATGTGGCTTACATTTCCTTTTTATTGAGTATAATTAGAGGTAACTTCCTCCTCACAGAAAGAGATGCTATTGGATAAAAACAACAAAGAAAATTAGATCAGGCCAACTAATCTCTTTCAGAAGATACCAGAGAAAGAATGAGAGAAAGAAAACATTGCATGTACTACTTAATGGGGTATAAACATGTGTGATGGCCTTTTGAGGGTTATTTGAATGGATATTGTCATGTTAAAAATTCATATTAGAACATTTCTTACTTATGTTACAAATACTCAACTTAAATTACATCACTGAAAAAGTAAAAATCTGATTTATTCTTCCCTATTTGTGCTGCTTATTTTGCATTTCTTTCAACTTGGACCCCAAAATTTAATTAGACATTCTCTTGTTTACAGCTATTTTTCTTTCAGTTTCATACTATGTCCCTTCAAAATGCTACAGTGTTTGTAATCAAACTGTACAAGGGAATGTTTGTTGAATTAAAATCCCTATTTTTGGCTTGGGTTTTTGGGTTTGTTTTTTTTTTTTTGCTTGTTTGTTTTACAGAAAAATGATTAATCATTAGGTTTTGTGAAGAATTATTCACAAAAACTAAATTATTGGCAAAATTTGACCTGAGAGGGTTTCATTGACCTATGCTGATTGTTCATGCTGGCTTGCTCTGTTATTAGTACAAATGGAATCTGAAACTGACCTACAAAATCCAACTGAAGGTCTCTCATTGGCTTAACACGATAGGCTTAACACATTGTCTTAATACAATCATTTAACTCTATGAATGCCTGGAGTCTTCCCACTCAGTTCTCTAGGGAGCTGTGGTGTTCTCATGAGGTTGTAAGAAACAGAATTCAACTGTAGTGAATCTAAAGGTAACAGATTATTTAGTTGACAGGCTATCGACTGAGATCTCCATGATTTGCTGTAGTAATCTACTTCATAGACTGACTAAAACAGGGGCTATAGCATCACTGAGCAGAGTCTCCATAAATCCTGACCCAACTAGGTTGAATAATTTTATTAGCCAGAATTGTACATTATTGGGTTGAGTTTTAGATCCTTTGTTCATCATAAGGGCGCATAATTCAACTAAAACAACTGAAACATTATGATACACCTAAATAAATGAATGCAATGGGGAGAGAGAGAAAAGAGTCAATATGAACAGGATTGTTTTTGAAAGCCAGCTAATGGAGTTAGATTTTGTTATAGAGTTATTACGTGCAGTGAGGTTAGAGCAGTAATACCTCAACTTGAATAGCATCAGAGCCATTTTGCCACCAAACAACATCACAGACAGTTACAAAATATGGGGCCGGGATCCTGATCAGTAATAAGTACCCACTGTATGAATTTAGATGGAATAAATGGGCCAAAGATGTTAACAATCCAGTCACTGTCCAGCGTTAAACAAGGTCCAGGGTTTGGTATACAGGATCATGGCAAACAGACAATTAAAGATACTTTTAACCTTTCATTAAGGATACAGAAAAGGTGGAAAAACAGTTAAAACATTTGAAATGTAAAGAATTAAGTAAGGCTTTCATTTTAACAGCATTCCTTGTTTCTTTTCCCTTTGTATAGAGAGAGTTTTAGAAGGAAAAAAGGATCCTTGTTTGACAGTCCCTTAGATGGTATCAAAGATGGTAATAACTCTCCTTTTGGGTAAAAGAGAAGTCAGTTGAGATGAGCTGGAGCTGTCATTGCCGTCATTGTCATTGCTGGAGCTGTTGTTGTAAAAGTCTGATCCCATTTCGTCCCAGGTGGTTTTTGGGATTCAGCTGGAGCTGGTAGAAGTGGCAATTTTATCTGCATCCCTCTCTCTGGCCCAGTCTCACCAAAATGTCAGGATTAGGATGACAAAGACCCTGGGTCCCAGGAGATGGTGAGGGTCATAGCCATGATGTTACAGCTTTCTTCTGTAGCCTCCAGCTATTCTTCTTATTCACCCTCCCCCCAAAAGTCTCTTTCTTTAAGGACCCATAAAGGGAGTGATGGGTGGAACAGCCCCATCACCTCATTATTTGTCCACCATTTAGGCCTAATATCTGACGCACCAATTTTGTTTCATTAATTTCTGGTTCCACATCTTCTCTTTCTACCAAGCATGATTTCAGCACAATCCCTGAGTTATATCGGTAGGCCATTTTGTTTAGACTAATTCAGTCTGTCTCCTTTTTGTAGCTTTTCCTATCAACAATTGTTTGTATAGGTTATTGTGACACCTTATGTACTTTCATATATTTTTTTACAGATGAATTCACAATTAGAGTAAATTTGTAGGTCCATTATTACAACACATCAGCAACCTGAATAAAGCCAGCATCTAGCAGGACGAGGCTCCAGCCTTGATATGATCTCCTAATATTGCAATATAATGTGCCCAGCTTTTCCGTCAATGGCTGCTTTTATTCTGATTCTCACACTGTGAGTACACCATTAGACTATTATTATATATTGATGCAACTTCACCATCGAACCATCACCAAGAAATGTCAACATTATGCCATGATTACTTTATAGTTCTTTGACTCAGTTTGACATATTGACCTGATTTTTATGTCACCCTGGTGCAACTACAGAGTAACTCCACTGAAGCAAATGGAGTTTAATGGTATACATAAGATGAGAATAAGTCCCAAGGCACATTTTCTGTATGAGAAACCAACTACAAGGTAAGGCCATTGACCATGATGTTACAGACTTGTGCAATGAACCTAAATAATGTGAATTTGAACATTTAACAGGTGGAGTAATTGCAGACTGAATTATGTGTAGTTTAACCCGACAACCTCAAGTCAATTTTTCATAGTAACCTTATTTTGACCTGGTTGTTGGGTCATACTACACATTATTTATTTATTTGTGTGTGTGTTTGTTTGTTTACAGGACTAGTAAAAACTATGCTTCCCAAATGAAACCATTATCAAGACATGAAGGAAATAAAGTACATCTACGTATGAATGCAAAGAGACAGAATGCCAGAGTAAACAAATGTTAGGGGCCAGATTTATTTGCAAAAAAAATATGGAGGCAATCACAACATGCCACAAAGGTGCTCAGTGAAAGGGCTTCCTGTATCCCATAAAATGCATCATTTTTCCAGAGTGTGTCAAACTCAGCACAAGTTGCAAAGAAATATAAAAAGGAAACATATTCATGACCGTATAACTACAAGACAAAGCTCTGATGATGATGTTACCAAAACAGAGATAATTTTGGGGTCTCCTGAATAAAGACGGATTCTGCAACAGATTGGTATGTGAAATTGGAAATAAACAGACAAAGTGAACTTCAAAATAGATATGGGGTCTAAATGCATTACAATCACACTAAGTATGTACAAAATGATTAAAATCAAATACTACATTTGTTTCAGATAGTAGGCACAAAATGAGCTCAAGGTAACATTGTCATGTCAGTGTAGGCATATGCTAGTCAAACAAGTTTTAAAGAATGCTTGGGTTGAAAAAGAATCAAGTGCAGATTATCAAAAAGGTGAATAACTTTATCCACAAACAGCATGCAAAAGATATTCTTAAAGAATTTAACGAGGTGTTTAGCAGACTGAGATGCTTTAAGGATATAATGCTTCAACTCCAGTATGCCACTAAAATGCATGCACCATGTAAGGTCCTATTAGCACTGACAGATAAAGTAAAAGCTGAACTTGATCTGATGATAAAGTTAGACATTACTAAGCTAATTTAGACCACAGACATTTATTAACTGGTTGAGTTAATAGTATTGTCACCATAAAATACCCAATGTTGTAAGTCTTTGTAGAGATCTAAAACATTTGAATTAGGTTATCAAATGTGACAACTACTCAATGATGAGAGCTACTGAGGTCAAGTCTAGACCTCAACACTCAAAAGTATTTTCACTTTTGGATGCAAAACAAAGGTTTTGTCTGGTCCAACTTCATTAAAAAAAAAAAAAAAAAGCCAAATTCAGCACCTTCTATTGCCTATTTGGTAAGCATGAATATAAAAGACTTTCTTTCAGGAATGGCTTAGCACCTGAGGTTCCAAGATTTTTGAGACTCTGGATAAAGTAGAAGCAGATTTTACTTATTAAGGTTTATCATTTGTGTTTCAATAGCACCTAAAGGAAATCAGTCAAAGCATCAGGGCCCCAAGTACTGTTCACACATATAGCAAAAAGGTGGTCTTTGCCTGAAAGAGTGTACATGTACAATTTAAGTGATATTAACCCCTCCATGACAGGCTGCATTTGGCTCTGTAGCATGCCAAAAAAAAAAACTAACTTTGTCATTTCAATGGGAATTGCAAGGTATACGGAAATGAGCTCCAACATGTTACATATTTGTTCCAAGACTGATTCAACAGTATGTTTTGGATGCCAGACATTTGGAGGTAACTAATCAACGTAATCTGGATACCAAATTTGATGAAAGTTTTGAAGAAGAGACTACTGCACGAAAAAAATAATATTTATAGAGTCTATCTGATTCAAATATGAAAGAAGAAAAACATTTTGAGCTGACCTTGGACTACAACTACAAGAACAAACCACTTGTGACAGATTCAAGTCATGTCATTTAATGCTGTAGGGAAGAACTCAGATACTGTGGCATTGGGTGTGGTATAATACCTGAATAGAACAGAATAGAACACTGTGAAATAATCATCTGCATGATTTCTAACGTGGTACATAAAGAGAAGATTTTTGGATAGTGGAGCTTTTTTAGCATGCAGACTAAGTATACAATTGTGAATTTGGACCATTAAAAAAATGATAGAAACACACAAGAATACCTCCTCATTTTAATACATTTGGAAGTATTTATCTCTTGTATTCTCTGTCCTGGAATATTTATACATGATTGTCAGTGAAGAACTCTCATGCAATAGATTATTATATGTTATTATATTATATTATAATATATTATATATATATTATAATTATATATATATATATATATATATATATTATATTTACCTTTTCTTGTCATGTTGACAATCTCTTAATATATCAATATGGGTTTTCATAATATAAATATTTTAATTCCCCACATAAAAAAATGGTTAAATTAAACGTTATCATTCAGATGCATTCCGCCCATAGATAGAACCACATCATGACAGCAACTTCTTAAAAATGACGTCATTATACCCGACTCCTTCACTCCCAAAATCCACCAATAATAAGAGAATTTGGGTGATTAACTTTTAGAGGAATGTTTAATAAATAATCGATTAACAAGTATCTATTTTTGCTTGTATATAGAATGGTCTCACTAATCCCTCTTTGTTACAGTAGGCTGTTTCAAGGGCAGTCACATTAGACTGTTTCCTTCTCTCCTTAATTGCTGTTCCATATAGTTAAAAATAGCAGACAGAAGGTGAGTGAAAGTGACAAAACAAGTTTATTCTTAAGCCTAACATAAAACACTACCGGCTAAATATGTATAAGGAATTATAGAAGCAAGTGTTGAACTATATACACATGTTATAACAGAAGGAAACACATTTTATATATACACAGGAAATTTTTCAAAAAATAACTTCTTAACCAAAAATGATAACTTGTTTTTATCTAATTACTTTCAGAATCATCATCAGAAGCCTCCCCCAGAGATTAATATCCTGAAGACATTCTCTCAGTGTCTTTCCAGACACTTCAGGGAATTTCCAACAATCTCCCCTTTTAATTTGTCAGGTCATCTCAAAGGAGGTTTTTAGTAGATCTCAGTCTCTGTTAGCCTATTTAGAAGACAGCAATTTTCCCCTATTCATTCCTACTCAATGAGTTAGAGAAACTAAACAACCTCTTAAGTCAGATTACAGAGACAAACTAAATATTGTAGCACTTGGACTATCAAATACAATGATGCATGGAAACTGCAATCGTCAGTTGCCATAGAAATGCCATATGGGCATCTCCTCAGGTTCTGCAGTACCCAGCTAGAACAACATTTACATCACAACATCTCAAAAGGACACTGTATTAAATCAATTCTTTGTTCATAGATGCAAAACAGAATTTGTACACTCATTTAATCCTTGCCTTGTTTTGTTCAGGAGTAGGAAAATTTCAACGGGTTTGGACTGTGGCTAAAACGTCACTTACAGAACCTTACATTAGTACTCTTCTGTGTGTCATTCCAAAACCGCATCCATAGTACTAATAGATTAGCTTTGCATCAGTCTTAACACTGACAAATACCAACACTAAAAGACACCACCACTAGAAATTATTGAAGAGACAGTTCATATAGAAATCAGTGACTTTTAATGATGGTCTTATGCTATCCTTGCTTTTAAAAACCTCATCTGAAGGCAAGATAGAGATAGGAACTGGAATTCTAGACAATATGAGTCCCTTTTTCTACACTATGTGACAGAAACCAAGGAGTTGTTATACTGGATCACATCATGGTCCACCAAGTCCCATATCCTGCCTGACAATGTCCGGGTACAGATGCTTTAAGAGAAGGAGCACAAAATTCCATAGCGAACAATTTAGGAATAACTCTTGCCTTAGGGAAAGTTTGTTCCTAACCACCATCAGTTGTTGGGTAGCTAATCCCTGAAGTATGAGAGATTCTCTCTCGCATAAAAATGTTCATCCTGTTTAATGTAACTGTGGATATACCTATTATCCATAAATGTCTAATCTTTTCTTAAATCCTTCTGAGTTTTTGTTCTCAATAATATATTGTGGCAAAGGGACACGCACACTAATTGTGAGTGATTTTAAAATATTTCCTTTTATCCCTTTTAAATGTATTACTTTTCAGTTTAGTTGATTGTTCCCTTCTTGTACTGTGAGAAAAGACAAATATGAATATCCAGTTCACCTACTATTTACCATTCATGATTTGTATACATCTACCATGTCCCCTCCTGTCCATCTTCTCTTTAAACAGTCCTAATCTTCCCAGTCTCTCATAAGATAAAAGTCTTGCCATACATCTAATCATTTTCTTCATTTGTCTCTGGATCCCATGTTTCCCAAAGGATCTCAAGAGTATTATACTATTTTCAATATTTTCTATCCCATTCTTTATACATCTCAATATATTTTGTTCTTATAACCACCACTGTACATTGAGCAGAGGTTTGTATTGAGCTGTCCACAAAAACACCTGGATTTTATTACAATTTTTTTTTTTTAGTTTTTACAATGAAATGAGAATCCAGTGATGTGAATCAGTAATTCACATTATTCCTTCCAAATTATATTATCTTGCATTAATCAATGCTGAAGTTCATCTGCCATCATGTTGCCCATTCACATCACTTTCTTAGGTCATTTTATAGCTCCTCGTAATCTTCTCTAGTCTTGACTAAAAATTGTATCATAATGCAAACACACAAAAGGCCCAAATTAAGGCTGCACAACCTTAATTCTGGCATTTCCTAACTTTTGACTCTTGAATTTGCAAACATAATAATGTTTTTGATGTAAGCTTTTTTGCATGCAATTTCCTAGTTTTTTTTATAAAAGCAAACTTCAAAAGAGAAATTCAATCATGTGACACCATATTGACACCCACATGGGCTTATCAGCAGGGATGCAAACTTTATATCTGCTACACAGACTTCTGCCTCTTTAACTAACGGAGTAAATGATAGCAGTAATATGTCATCATGTTCTATGTGGACCAGCACTAGAGGGAGATGGGACATGGCCCATGAGTTTAACAGATATTTTCTGTCAGCAGAAAAATGGTGAGACTCAGGAATCTGGGATTTCATTCCAGGCTCTGGAGGGAAGTAGGTTATAGTTAGAATAGACTTTGTCCCTTCAAGAATGAGCCCTACTCCCCTGTCTCCTCCAACTAGTCCTTTTCCAGTCTTCTGTCTTCCTTGTTTCCTCATACCATTCCCATTCTCCTCACATAGAATCATAGAAGTGTAGGACAAAAAGGGACCTTAACAGGTCTTCTAGTCCAGTCTCCTTCATTTAAGGCAGGACTCAGTATTATCTAGACCAGCCCTGCCAGGTGTTTGTCTAACCTGCTCTTAAAAATCTCCAACGATGGAGATTTCACAACCTCCCTAGGCAATTTATTGCAGTGCTTAACTATCCTGACAGTTAGGAAGTTTTTCTTAATGTCCAACCTAAACTGCGCTTGCTGCGATTTAAGCCCACTGTTTCTTGTCCTATCCTCAGAGGTTAAAGAGAACAATTTTTCTCCCTCCTCCTTGAAACAACTTTTTATGTTCTTGAAAGCTGTTATCATGTCCCCCCTTAGTCCTCTCTTCTCCAGACTAAACAAATCCAGTTTTTTCAATCTTCCCTCATAGGTCATGTTTTCTGGACGTTTAATCATTTTTGTTGGTCTTCTCTAGACTTTCTCTAGTTTGTCCATATCTTTCCTGAAATGTGGCGCCCAGAACTGGACACAATACTCCAGTTGAGGGCTTATCAGAACAGAGTAGAATGGAAGAATTACTTCTCATGTCTTGTTTACAACACTCCTGCTAATACATCCCAGAATCATGTTTGCTTTTTTTGCAACAGTGTTACACTGTTGACTCATATTTAGCTTGTGATCCACTATGACCCCTCCAGATCCCTTTTCACAGTACTCCTTCCTAAGCAGTCGTTTCCCATTTTGTATGTGTGCAACTGATTGTTTCTTCCTCAGTGGAGTACTTTGCATTTGTCCCTATTGAATTTCATTTTATTTACTTCAAACCATTTCTCCAGTTTGTCCAGATCATTTTGAATTTTAATCCTACCCTCCAAAGCACTTGCAATCCCTCCCAGCTTATCATCATCCACAAACTTTATAAGTGTACTCCCTATGCCATTAGCTAAATCACTGATGAACATAGTGAATTGAACCAGATCCAGAACTGAGCCGTGCTGGACCCCATTCAATACGCCCTTCCAGCTTGACTGTGAACCACTGATAAGTACTCTCTGGGAATGTTTTTCCAACCAGTTATGTACCCACCTTCTAGTAGCTACAGTTAGGTTGCCTTTCCCTGGTTTGTTTATGAGAAGTTAGTGCTAGACAGTATGACCAACTAAAGTCAAGATTTACTGCATCTACCACTTCCCTCATCCATGAGGCTTGTTACCCTGTCAAAGAAAGCTGATAGGTTGGTTTGACATAGTCAGTCCCAGTCTCAAATCCTCAGACTGCTTATACCAGTCCCAGCCTCCTTGCCTAGCAAGTCCAGACACCACATCCCAGACTCACTTGCTGAGTGATTCCCAGTTCCCCACCCCATCCCTTATCCAGTCAGCCATAGTTCTACCACTCCTGGTTTCCCATCTGATCTGTCTCTCACTTCCAATCACATCCCCACCCCCAGCCACATTTCCTCTCCCCAGTGGCTCCCAGTCCCATTTTCCCTCCCCAGGCGTCTATTCCACTTCAGTCTCAGTCTGCCCCCAGCTCTCAGTCCCAGTCCCCTTGCTCAGCCAGTCCAACTCACCCCTCCACCCCAACTTCCAATCCCTGTTTCTCTCTTTCCTCCCTGCTAGCCTCCAGTCCCAGTTTCCACTTGTCCCCACCCCTTGTCTCAATCTACTCCCAGATTTATAGATCTGAATCTGTTCCCCTGTGCATTCAAATCACTCAGCTTCCTCCTTTCATGATGGCTTGGCCCAACAGAGGGGTTATCGAGAGCATAGGGGTTTCAGTCTCCCTGCTCTCAATTCATGTTTCTGGACGCAGGCCTGGCCTGGCTTGCTTCAGTTCAAAGCTGCAATTTCAGTGGAAATCATGCTCAGTCCTGGGCTGCCGCATGCCCACCATGGATGGATATTATGGGGAATTTAGCTGCTAAAATCTAAGAAGTCTCTACTGAGCATATTCAAATTGCCACTTTTCAAAGGTTCAAACTTGGTCATATCGGGGCAGATTTTCAGGGGATGGCAAGAGGCGCATATCTTGGCACAAAGGCCAGCACTGCCAAATTTCAAGTCCTTGCTCCAAAGCATGAGGGCATTAGAGCTTTTCAAAGAAAAGGTTGCCAGAATTTTTTTTAACATGGGCAAAAAAATGTGTTTTTCCCTATCCTCGTTCTCAGAAATGGCTCAACCACTGGACCTGACATTTTCCAAAAATATTCAGCCTGTGGCAAACACATAGCATGGAAAATTCCAGCCCAAACAGTTAATGTTTGACAAAGTTATAAGCAACTGAAAACTGGATCTTTCAAAGGGCAGTGTCGGGCAATCTTAATAAAAGGCAGTGTATCCAGCCCTATCTATAATTCTTTTTCCTAAGAACAGAGACATAATTACATATAATACCTTACCTCAATATTTGGTGAGAATAAATATTTACTGAAAAAATTAAATTAATTCTTTAGAAATCTATGCAAGTGTTTCAATATCTGCATTCCACAAATGACATTCTCTTTCCCACGGAGAGCTCACATTTTAATAAAACTGCCCAGCGGGTGTCCCAATGGCTGCTGGAAATTAGGAATAAATGTATGGCTAGCCCACTAGAAAGTGATGGAAACCAGGAAGTTACAAAACATTTGTTTACTTATCAAAACCATACACTTAAATAGAACTAAGTTGCCTCACTACAACATGGAAACTTCAATTCTCAGCACTTCCTAATGGGAAAAGCAGGGTCTTTTAGCCCAGTTTGCATCAGCAAACAATCAAAATGGCAGCTGCCTCTTTAATTGTTTTTTATATTTAAGAAATTTTTCTTCTTTTCAAGGTGATTTTCTTTGCACAGGATTTTTCTAGTGGATACTTTAATGTTGCATGGACATACTACAAATGACTGCATACAAAGGAGGGACAGCATGCATTACATATTCTTCCACAGTCTCTAATCCTACTCTGAGAAGATTACCATAACACAGCAGTCATGAGAAAGTGATTTGTCTAAATCAAGGTAGTTTAATATAAGCATTAATGAGTGGAATTATTGGGGGGAGGGGATTATTTCACTCATTGGGTAGCCATCAAAAGATGCCAACATTATACATTTATTAATTTTTAATATTTCAGTTATTAATGACTTAATTCAGTTCAGCAGTAGTGTTTGATTGCTATTAACACTGAGGGTTTCTCTCAATAAGGTGCCAATCTAACGCCTGCTGAAGCCTATGGGCTTTGGATCAGGGCAAAGAGAAGCACGAGGGTGTGTATCAGTATTTACACGGAGGGGGACTGTGATGCTTCCCAGTTGTACCCAGAGTTATAAGGCATCTTGCTATCACCTGCCCTCAGCATGAGGAAGCCTTGTCTGTGCCTGCTGTGAGTTAGCTCCCCAACTCCGCCAGCCACTTGCAAACACAAACACTGCCCTCTAAGCCTCGCTGTTTCTTACAGGCTAGTGACTGGCAACCTCATGCCTGGCACACTCCAACCCTCGAGTCCTCTGAGCATCCTCCTAACGTGTCCAACAACTGATCCATTGGACACATGCAGTGTTCACTGATTCATTGCTTATACCCCACTTCCACCTCAGATCACTGCTTAGATTAACACACAGCACTTAGATATGTTTATAGTGAAATAAAGTATGAGTTTATTTAACTAAGCATGGAGATTCAAGTAGCAACAAGTAGAAGTATTGGAAACACATGGTTATATATAAACTAAAATCATAATATGCGTCCTAGAACCTTGACTCATCTAACAAGATACTCTTGTGTCTTGCAGAGTAATGCTCACAGGCAGGCTGTGACACATCTCTCCCCCCCATCCCTCAACAGACAATCACACTATCTATTTTGCCTTCTCTGTGAAGGATCCAGGGTGTTCCTTTGCACTCCAGAATATACCATAACAAACCTTTGTCTTTATTCATAAAAAGGGCACCTCTCTGCTGTTTGTGAAATCTACAGGTTGAAACTCTCTCTTATTTTGCCTGCAGCTCAGAATATAAATAGATCTACACTGTGGAGCATACAATACACAATACACAAATAGCCAAACAGGGAAATAGATGTCTGTTATTTCATGCCTGAAAAGAACCTCTCTAAGATATGTCACCTCCTGTTGAACATAATTTTTAGTATAGATACATAGATAGGTACTACATAAATACGCCTTAAATATTATCCGTACATACATTTTGCAATGTTTATGGTGACCAGTGTGCTACTGGCTCTCAGTAGAGACCTCACATGCCACCTTTCAGTGAACCATTATGCATATATCTGATCCAAGTGATCAGTATGAGGCCCTCATATACAACCTTATATGCACCCTGATGCCCTCCGCCAGGGACACTGGTCAAGATGATTCTGGAACAGTGGAGAGTGAACAGGAAGCTACACAATGCAGTGTGGAATAACAGCGGGAGAACTACCTGAAGCAGTATAGTTCATTTGAAATGAAGATGTTTATAAATGAATCTTATAGCAATATAATTTATTCTGAAATAATTATGTCACTTCCAAAGTGATAATTATGATAGCAGGATTGGAGGTAAGAAAGTGAAAAAACATCATTTGTGTGTGGCTGCAAGACAGTTTATTCTGAAAAAGGAATACTGGAAAAAAACCTTCTTATACAGAGTAGACCTAACAGACTTTTTTACCTCCAGGCAGTCCTTTTAAATTAGGATTTTATCTTTTGACAATTTAATCTGTATTTGCTGAACACAGACACCTATATATGTAACCACAGCTTCTGCAATACCTGGTCAAAGTTTCACTTCATATTGTCATAACCAGCAGGAGATACAGCCTTAAAGAAAGCCAAATACATTTCACAGTTATTTAAGATAGTAATAAATTCTTTAAATTATAATCCCTAAATCTGCTAATCTCTTCATCTTGGCCTACACTCAAAAATTATATCAGCATGTCATTTCCAGTAAGTACATACCTACATCAATCAGGGGTGTCAACCCACATAGCTATGCCAACAAAACCCCCAGTAAATGCAGCTATGTTGACGAAGAGTGCTTCTGTCGACGTTGCTAATGTGCTGTTCGGGGAGGTGGTGTTCTTACACTGACAGAAAAACCACATCTGTCAGCGTAGGTTGTGTCTACACTGACAATTTATGATTGGCACATCTACTTCTCTCACGAATGCAAAAAATCCAACGTAACCCTAGCGTAGACAGCACTAGAAAAATTCTTCTGTCGACCTAGCTACCACTTGGGGAAGTGGATTAACTACAGCAATGGGAGAATTCCTGTAGTGAGAGTGTCTCCACTGAAGCACTACAGTGGTGCAGCTGTGGATGTTTCACACCCTTGATGGATGTAGCTGAGTCGACCTAATTTTTTAGTGTTGACCAGGCCTCCTACTGACTTTTGTGGAGCCCTATTTAAGAACGGAAAGCTTTTATAGCCTGTTTCTATCCAGGTACCAAATTTTAGGTGATGTTAAAGTTACTTAAGAGTCATTACATATCAGATACATGCACAACCAGATATGCATAACTGACATTTCTTCTACCATATTTTTCTACCATATTCCAGAATATCTGCTATTAGCCACACACTGTCATAGGATATATAGAATAGATATAGGATACTGGAGTAGCTGGACCACTGTTCTATCTGATATGGCAGTTCCTCTGCTGACCTGATAATTGGACAGTGTAGAAGAGGTAGTATATAAAGCTACAGAAGAACTATTATGGCTAAAAGAGATCTGTAAAATCAAAACAGGTAAATGTTGTTTAATATAAAAATAATGGCAAGTTGCACTTGTATAATACCTTTCAGTTCAAGGCTCTCAAAGCACTTTGTGGCGATAGGTTTGTGAAAGATTACAATTTAGAGATGATCCCTCATAAGGGACAGTATTATGAAAATAGTCATTTAGAGATGTGCCCTGGAAGCTTGTACAGCAGTTCACTAAAGAAGCTCTCTCGTTTGTTTTATTAAAAGTTTTATTCCTTCCTCATTCACTGATTTGTTGTTTAATGAACCCCAAGAGCATTACACACTTTACAATCACTAAAGTAAGCCTCGCGATATCTGTTTGAAATAGGAAATTTAGACACCAATAAAATGCAGCAGCTGCCTAAGATAGTATAGAAACACTACACAATAATTCAGGACAGGAAGAACACTACATCCAACTGAAACTGCATGGGGAATTTAGATGGACTGAATCAAATTATCTGAACTAGCATTTGGCCACAGCACTGAAGGTAACACAGGCTAACTCCTATAAAATGCCATAGCATCTTTAATGACCATATGCAGTCAGGACCTTGGTTTTCTATTTCTTCCAAAATATGGCACCTCCAGCAGCAAACTCTCCTTAATAACATGCAATAGCATTGATTCAGTGCCCAGAACCACAGTAGTCCAAGTGCCACTGATTGCTCAGTCCAGACATTGTGTTCTGGAAAAAAGAGATAGGGTGAAGCAAATTTGTTCTCATTATAGAGAAAGTCCTTAATCTGCAACAGAAATTTACCTCTCCCCTAAATAAAGGGCATATTAAAATGTCACTATTTTTTTGTTACAAATTATTTACCCAACTACAATCTTATGACTCTGAGGTACTAGGAAATGCTATTATTGTACCCGTGGTTCTCAGTCTTTTCCATCTGTGACTCCCTTTTTCATATAGGACCCCTCTCCTCTGCCTTCCAGCTGGGATCTAGTAAAGACCCCCTTCCAATTGAGTTAAATCAGAAGGGCAAGACTCCCTGACATCTGTTTGTGCCCCCCAGGTTGAGAACTCCTGAATTTATACTAATTGATCCTGTGCTGGCTGGCCAGGAAAAGAACCACGCTAATCCCACCAACAGAAATAAGACAAGATTCTCTGTTACACTCTGGTGCTCTGCAGAGCCAGGGAGCTGAGAATTCAGGACTCTCCCATTTCTGCCACTGACTTTGTAACCTTGGCCAAGTCACTTAATATCTCTATACTGTAGCTTCACTATCTATAAAATGAAGATTATATCCACCTCACAGGGGTGTTGTGATGCTTCTGAAGGCCTTGCTTTGCAGACCTTAGATGGAGAGGCACTACAGACATGCAAAATATTTTTATGCAGAGGAGGAGCCTAAGAGTTAACTTTTGGTGCTCTGGGAAGCACCTGCATAAAAACACAAATTTTCCTGTGGTTTTGTCTCTCATATTTCAGCACATGATCTAAGGGTGTGCTAAGCACCCAAAACTCAGTGGAAACTGTGGATGTTCAGCTACACTTGGGATATGGCCTGCTTTGTCTCATGTTTGGCCACTGGCAAGTTGAGAAATATGATGTGAAAAGAAAGCGACCCTAGAATAAAGAGGAAGGCAGTATTCCATGACCAGGTGATTGGGGGTAGTTCACCACCACAAAAGCCTTTCAATATATTTGTTTTAATTACTCGGATGAGTATCTGGGTTGCTAAAATTTTAAAGGGCTCCAAATTTCTTTGCATTTCCTGTACATGCCACCTATGTTCTCACAGACCTTCTCCCTTCTCCTCCTCCCCCCCCCCCCCCAATTCTCTACAAGGGCTAAATCCATTAAAAATATGCAGATGGATTGAACTGATTCTCTGCTATTTTATGTTCAAGGAGACAGTGATGCCAGGGTTACACTATAGATGTGGATGCTATCGGTTGCAGGTGAATCTAGGTTTATGTGGCAATGAGGAGTACCTCTGTTTGTCCAAAGAAGCTCTCAAATAATGGGAATCAACACAGACCCTCATTCAATAAAATAGAAATTGTCACCATTTTGCTGCGCTTCCGCCAGAGCAACATATGGCGGCACAGCTGACAAATATAATCTTTTCCTTTTTTTTTTTTTTTTTTCCATTTCACATGCACATTTCATTTTGTGGAATACTAAGACTTTACATAAATTGTCTGTTAACCCCTTGGTGTCATGGAATTCATTGCTTGTGATGCCTTGTGATCTCAGACGTCTGAATCCTGGCATGTGGGGGTTAACCCAGATGGAGAGTAAATGAGTGGTCCAAGGCCTTCAGCACATGGCCATCTGAATCTTTCAAGTTTCCATTATGAAAAGGTTGTTTTCTCCCCTTCCCCCATCATTTCCCTCTTCTTCCCTCCCCCCCCCCCCATCCTTTTTTAGGCAAAGCTGTCTTTATTCTAGCAAAATTAAAGCACATTAACACATAACTGAACCATCTCGGTGTTCTGTCTGCAAGTGCCTTTCAGTTTCCTAAATAAGTCCTACGTGGCTAGCTTCTGGCCACCCACAAAACACATTTGCCTCCACCTTGCCAGCACAGAAGTAAAACCTGCTTCACACAAACATATAATTTGCTTTCTGACAGTTTGCAAACGTGGGACTGCAACAAACAGTTGCTTTTAAAAGCTGAGAGCACCTGCAGAAGCTGACAGGGAAAGGTTGGGTTTTAACTGCAAACTTCTGACACACTGCGCTATATCACACCACAATTTTGGAGGAAAAAATACTACACAGAATAAAATGCCTGATCCAATTTAATAAAACAAAACACATCAGAGAACTATAAAAGAAAATCCATATAAGCATATACCAAGTGCTCAACCCCACTTAAATTATCTTTTTAAAACCTCTCCACTTGCCTTTGCTAATAAGGCAAACCTACTGCACTAACGAAGATACAATACTTTCTGGCATGTAAAAACCTGAAGGTGCAAATTCATTATTCAAATGGCTTGCTTGAGGTAAATCATGGGTTTTTTTTCCCAGTGCAAAACACATCCACACAAACTGTAGTCAGTGCCAAAATATTAGACATTGGCTGAAGAGATCGCTTTTCAGCAAAAAAATGTCTTGTTTAAGTCCTTAATTCTCACTTGAGCCCTTGTTTTGGAATTTGGCTCTTTTGTTGTTTGACATATCCTGAACATTTCCTTTCTTTTTATGTTGTTCTTTTCACAGACTGATACTTTCAAAATATATCTAAGTAAATTATCTGATCCATCTCCATGAAAAACTGTATCATATTTTATTACATACTGTAAACAAAACCTTTGGGGGGAAAAAGGCACATTATGTCTTTTACAAATCACCGCATTTTTCCAGATGTATGGTATGTTAGAAAACTGACACAAAAGATGTGAATCGACTTAACGAGCTGCCCGTATTTTCACCAAAATGTTCTGTTGATTCATTTGAATAAATTTGACCTTTCCTGTTTATTGCCTTCTTGCAGGGAGGGGGGTGAGTGGGGAGGGAAATCAGTCCATAGCCAATCATTGTGATGACCACAAGTCCACTCAGGCACCTTGACAGCTGAATCACCATCTCACATCAAGAGATTTAGCCTCAGGCATCTGGCTGAGCTGACACACATTAGTTGGTCCTTTTTACACATTAAATATCTTTACAGTTTTCATATTTTTGCTGTTTTTACACTCCTAGGCTCTGCTTTGTGCAGCAGTTGCAGAACAGGAAGCAAAGATACATACAGCACAAAGCACACTATTAGCACTTCACAATTCTTTGTTGTCCCATATGCCAAAGAGGTTCAGGGGCTGGGGGTGGTTTTTAACATTTTAAAAGAACCACATTTTAGTTAAAAACAGAAATAAACTTGTGACAAACTGACAAAAGCCTGGAAATTCAAAGGGCAGCCAGAACTCTGCCTTTCAGTCACACCACACTGAGGAGAAATGGGGGATGAGGTGAAAAGGGAAAATGTCAGGACAGAGAGTTCCTCTGAACTTGCATTCCCCTGGCTTTTCTTGCTTTGTGGCTGGAGATTGTACTTTCCACATTTTTAAGAAAATTAATTCAGGGAAGGCTATAAAATTCATACTCGAGCCTGATTCTGCAATCCTTACTCACATGAGTTGCACTTCCACATATAGCACTCGCAACTGACTCCAGTAAAGCCAATTGTGTCAGGAAATATTACAGCCCACAAAAGCTTATGCCCACAGAAATTTGTTAGTCTTTAAGGTGCTACAGAACTCTCGTTGTTTTTGCTGTATACAGACTAACACGGCTACCCTTCTATATGTTTCTTGGCTTTTTTTTCCTTAATATTTTTAAGTATCACATTTATAATGTATTACTTTACTTCCTACCTAGAAGTTTCAGCATGAATGGTTTCTCTTCTTGCTGCTACAGTTACATAACAAATAAACTAGAGGAATTTGGGGTACAGAGCGTGATATGACCCACACTGGAGCTTCTGCAGGAGTAACAGACATATGTATAGAGGGGTAGTTGAAGTAGAAACATTTTAGGATCTTGTGATGTCATTAACTAGAAAGCCAATGTTAGGGTCAGGAAGGAATTTGCTCCAGGGTATACTGACAGACTGTGGGGTTTAGACTGAGAGAAATGGTCACGCTTCTATGGAGCACTGAGTAGGGGGTTGTGAGAGAAGATCTGATACAAGTTTCTTCAATAGCAGGAAGCAGACACTGTTCAATCTCTGTCCTCTAAATTTCTATATTTCAACGTCCAGTTTCTTACAGGCCTGGAGAATGGATGCCCAAGCCCTGTTCAGCCATGCAGCGTTGCAGCTTTCGAATGATTAAACATATGGTAAGTTTATAATATGTAAAGCTGCCAAAGTGGCATTATGAAAGCTAATATAGAGCTACAATGTTATACATATATTCTCACTGAAAGTACATCTCCAGAATAGGTCAAAGTGATACTACCAAGGCTGACAGTTTCAAGATTTAACTCAGTTTAAGAAAATAATGTTTTAGAAGAAAATGTTTTCTTAATCTTGAATAAAGTATCTCAGCCACTGAGAACAAAGGCTGTAACAGATAACATGATATCATCTCAGTTTTGCTAGGTGCCTGCCAGAAACAAACACAGGGTACCAGTTTTGTTTGAGACTGTTCACAGACTCACATACTTACACAAGGTGTTAAATTCACCCCTTTGCAGCGGGCCAGCTCAAGTTATATTGAATTACACAAAACAGGGCATAAGTGGAACTTAAATTGTTCATAGGCCATGTGGTGACCATATGTTTCACTCAGGATGGAGAGGAGATTTATGTATTGTACCATCCATTTACATTGGTGTTGGAAAACCAAAGATGGGAGGATTTAGTCTTAATCTGAGACTGTGTCCATTTAAAAAGTTGTTCATTATTTAAATTGCTGATGCAAAGGGCCACTAAAATTCCAAACTCTGGATGAAAATCTAAGCAAAATGTGTCAACATTCCCTGCTGGTTCCCTTTGGCCCTGCAGCGACAGGAATTTAGGAACCACCACCAAAAAAAAAGATATGTTATGCTTCGATGGAAGATCCGTTACCATTATGGAACAGATTGTGGCTCTTCAGCCACTGGCTGCACTGGAGAGGCACAAAAGGAAGGCTCTTGCCCACCAGTGCTGGACAAGGCACACGCTAGCCCTCTGTGAGCCTGGCAAACATGGTCTCCGATTTGGTCCTAACCAATGAGATTTTTAAAATCTGGCAAATATCCACATAATTTTCTGCAGAAACAGACAACTTCCTGAGATTTTTCAACGCAAGACTTATTGACGTTCATGCTACCATCATTGTGGCACACCAAATATTTCCTTCTATCCTCACTAATGTGAAACTCTAATGCTACTGGGGCTTATCTTCTGAGTTTCCTGGGGCTCGACTCATCAGAAATTCTCTCTCGACGTGGCCTTTCTGGAGGCTACACAGACTTTTTTCTGAAAATTGGGAATCTCCTTCTGTAAATCTCAGTGCTTGGTGGCTCTAATTGCGATTCTGAGCAACTGTGATTCTGCAGAGTTATAAAAGACCCACGCAACTCAAATTATGGTTTATTGCTTTTCTTTCTCTATTAGCATCTGATTATCATTGTCAATGAGTACATTAATGTCTACCACCAACCAATTATACAAACCTTACAGATTAATGTTCATTAAAATAATAAGATGAACAAATATTAACAAGGGATGATCAAAATTTTCTGAATTTCAATTTTTCAATGAATTTTTTCATTGAAATTTCCATTTTCAATGTAAAAAACTTGGGGAACCTGCTCAGATTGTATCTGTTCCCCCAGTTAAATGAAATATACTTCCCCTGCCAACCATCTTGTCAAAAACAACACTAAATTTTGCCTGATAGTATGATCACAAAATCATATAAAAATTAAACCAGCTCAGAACAGAAAAGAGCTTTATTTTTGTAGTAAATAACATTGATATATTGCATTTCATAGGTCTCATGAAAAAAACAACTTGGGCAAAATTTTAAAAAAATATCTAGTGCAAGATATGATATCTGTACAGTATAAGAGAACTTTAAAAATCCCATAGCTCTTTGAAAATGTTTAAAGCAGAAAAGCCTGAATTATCTATAAAAACTTTCAATAAAAAGTGCACAGGACTTTGTCAACAACTCTGCTATAGATGTTGTGATGCCCATTTTAAGTTTCACCTATTGCATGTATATCCATCTATTACAAAGGAGGGACAAAGTGCGTTAAATCCACAGGTGAAAGAAGCACCAGAAATTCATGTCTCGTTTATATTCACAGACTAAGTGAAGCCTGAGCAATGGCAGTGCAAGTTTCTCCACACTGCCCTCCAGGGACCACCACCAAGGGTAATTTAATTTCCATGCCTATTCAATCCTCTGTCTGTCTGCTGACATTGCCAATAAGGATACTGTACCTATTTATCTATCTTAGGCATTTGTAAAACCCCCATCACTGCAGTATCAGGAGTTGGGGCAGCAATTAATACCAGATAGGAGCACAGTGGTTGGGATAAAGATGCTTGTTGATTAGTAGCTACACCGAGACCACCAGCACATTTCAGATAAGTCACTAACCAAATATCCAAATGGTTGATCTTTTGGCCACTACCAACCTCAGATGGATTTGAACGAGAGGCTTAAAGGTGGTGGACGCAATGTGTTCTTATCAGTTCCCCTGAGCCATCCACTCACCTTATCTGCTATTTTTTTAAATTACAAATCTGCCCAAGGATAGTCCAGAAATCCAAAAGAGCAATTTAATCATTAGAATACAGCATTTCACTCTTTATTCTGATGTTAAAGGTTATCTTAGCAAATGCATATTGAAGCTAACTATTAAGAAAAAAAATATTCAGTGCATATGAAAAGGGGTGACTCCCCTCCCCCGCCGCCCCCAACCCATTGTGCCTAAATATCCCTTTTTTTTTTTTTTTTTTTGTAAAACAGTTGAGCTGTTAAGTTCTATGCTGAGGCACGTATGCACTTTGGAAAGGTAATTTGAAAGCGAGTTGAGCCATGACAAATAGGGACAGCTGGCCTAATTGAATCATTTGATCTAAGACAGCTCAACTTGGTTATCTTCACTGCAGCCCACATTGATATTAGTGAGTGAATCATTAGCCATGAAATCATGTCGACTTTGCCGACTGCAGTGTTCTTGACATGACAGGGAACGCAGTCTGCCTTTCAGTATAGCACCAATGAGTTCTTCAGTCTGTCATGAAGGGGGAAAAATGAGGGTGTCTTGGAAAACTTTTAGGCTCAGCAACAGAAAGTAATTTGCTCCAGCATATATCATATAGCAGTTAAAAGAAAGACAATCTGAACTGCTACAAAAGTATCTGCTAGCCACAACTGACAACATGATCACCTAAGCTTGTTGTTCTGACTGTATATTCAGCTTTCTATTGAATACACAGTCTGCTGCTGGAATACAAGTACATAATTTAATTGGTCTTATTTGGTTTTGTTGGAAACTACAGGCTGATGTTAGCCATACAAACAAACACTTGCATGCTTTATATATTCAACTATTTTGCAAGGGTTATTTATATGAAAAATGTCTACTGTCATAACTCATTTTTATGTTAATTAATATAAGGCTAGAGTCATGGCTTTTGCATTTGGTCTGCTATTTTTGGCTTTTCAAAAACTAACAGGACTGCTCCTCACGTAATTTCTAGTTAACCTATTCTAGCACAAGAATAAGACCCTGAATAACATTACAAACCTCTCAGAAGTATTTAGGAAGGTATCTCATACCTTTAAAACCTTTCTTGATTTGCATAACAATAGCCTGATTCTGCTGCCCGTTCAATAGAAATTTTGCTATTAATAAACAATGGAAACAGAGTCAGACCCCACGTTCCCTTAACAGGCATAGGTGGACAAAACTGCCTTAGGGTTCAAATCAGACCATCACTGGCAAGAACTGGCAGACATAATTTGGGCAAATCTGTGAACCGGATTAAATTTGGATAACATCCAATTAAGGAACAGTGACAGTGGCAGATTTTCACAAGTCAAAAAGATTTACCAACTCGGGATGGGGACAAGCCTTAGACCTCAGAAAAGAGAGTTAATATTGTGACATCTTGCTGAGGACACCCAGAACTGTGAGCCGCTGTGTTACCACTCTGCCTCAGCAGGGAGCTTTGCCACTGCTAAACTGTTTGTCAGTTCCCTGACACACCACCTTTTCTGCCTTACCAGCAAACTCTCTCTCTCTCTCTCTGCAGTATCCACTTCCTCTCACAGATGTTAAGTTGGCTGCCTCCAAAAAGACAGTGTACAAACCTTCCTGTTAGGTTTACTGACGACTCTCCCTCCTCTCTTAATACACAGCACTGAGATAGTTTTGTAATAAAACAAGAACATTTATTAATAAAGAACAGAGATTTATGTGATATTAGGCAAAAAAATCAGAGTTTTGTTTCAAACAAAACAAATCAGAATGCTTTCAAGAGCTTAAAACAATTCCAGCAAGTTGCAATCTTTGTCGAAGCACAATTCTCACATCATGTTTCCAGCAGCTCTTGCTTTTTAAGCCAAGGGGAACCAGATTTCATAGGCTCAAAGGGTGCTGTCACTTTATGTCTTCTAAGAGATAAATAGCTCAAATGTCTTTTTTGCTCTCCGTATAATACTCAAGGTCCATTGTCTCTGCCTCAAGAGCCAGGAGGTTTTCCTGTGGTGCAGATTCTGTCCCTCAGCATGATTGTTGAAGGGTCTTCTTCCCTGCTCATTTAGCTTATGGCTTTGTGTACCTGATATGTAAATTGTTCTCTGCCTATAACTAAGCTGGTCAGACAGGTGACTATGCATTCCTTTGTCTAAGGCAGACTGGTTTTATGCTCTGCCTCCCAAACACAGTTTAAGAACATATTTCCAGCTCTCATCTATAACCTCATTGTGCACAATCTGCACATACATCACACAATGATTTTCAGGACTAGTGTCTCACCATTTTACATACAATACCGTATGTGACATGTTTGGGATATATATTACGACCATAGCATGCTGGGGCAATGAGTGTGTCAGGCCTGATGTGAATTACGGTATGCGAAGCCCTCTGCCAGTTGGCATTGAGGGACTCCTGGGGTCACCAACATACCTTACCTCAGCAGTGGTCTAAAGAGAGTCAGTGCAAGCTGTCAGAAAAAGCAGGGACAGCAGCTAAAAAGAGAAGTAGATGCAAGATGCAGAAGGTTTGTAAACCAAAAATAAGTATCCTAAAGAGGAGTTGAAAGTCGTATAATGGACTCAAATGGGCTATTTTCATCGGTTCTTGTCTTACAAATGCATATGGATATAAAGAATGGGCACAGAGACTTAATTGCAAGAACTTGTAACCGTAGGTATTTATCAACTTGGTAAATAAAGAATTTACCACCCCAGGTGTGGAGTGACAGTCTATGCCATTGAGGTCTGGGGGAGATAGTTATTTACCAGAAGAGGAGAACCTTGCCAGCTTTACTTTTCTAGAGATGAAAAGATAACAGCGGCAGCAAATAGTTTGATGCTAATAAATATACAAACCAAGTGACCAGTTAGCTATACTAACTTGTCAATGTGGACATTATATTGAGTGATTATCCAACTGTGTGATTGACTATCAGGGCTTCACTGGCAAATGCCTGGAATGGCTGTATATGTGTGGCATAAGCAAAGGTGATTTTATGTAGGTTACCACAGATGAGTACTAATAGAACCTTCATAACACATCAGACCCCACTTTTCTGTCTATGCCACATGTGTTACAGAAGGCTCAGTTAAAAATGTTTTAGCAGTTCTAAAACATTTTCCTGTCATTTTTATATCTTTTAGCATGTAAAGCCAGGGTCCCTTAGTAGTGTGAGCAAAACTCTTAAATTTCTGAAGGAAAGAAAAAGAGTAACTAATACATTTCAGAAACCTCTAAAAATGGCCTAAGATACCGTCTCTAAAAATAATGATGTCAGGAATGTGTGGCTTGATTTCTTGATATCTTCCAGAGTGATCTACCCAGCAGCCTTATACTTTTGGAAAGAAGTCCTGACTTTCTAGTGATATAGAAAGCACATTTCTACCCTTGACTGGTCACATGATACTGGACTTTAAACCAGTCACTGGTCCATGACTGAATATTTCCCATTTTGAACCCTGAAGAAGTGTACTTTGTGGGGAGAAATTTCAAACATGAGAGGAAACATTCCTCTCACAGTCTGTTTTAAATTGGCTGATGAGAGGTGTGGAATGTTAGAAGTTGCCCCAGAAGAGATGAAGGAATAGGCAGAGTGAAGGTGATGCAGTCAAAGGCACATAAGTTATATGTATCATGATTATCACCACTACATAAGGCTTGTATGTGGTAAATGTGTGTGTGCATATGTATGCACGTATATGTAGGGTGTGTGTATATATATGTCATTATTGTCAACTCCAAGGATTCAAGAAACATAAGTCAGGCTCTAAAAATGTTCAGATTGGCTTGAAAATAATACGTTGGGTCCCAGAGGATATACTTGAGTCATATTTTCAGGCTTTTCTCTATCGCCAAGAGGACAAGAATCTTGCTTATTTTTAAATGAAAGCTGAGATTCTCATGTATTCACATGACTCCAGCTGGGGCTGTAAGACAAACCCCAAATAATGCAAGACTGGCAATAAAACCATAAGAATCTGTTTACATATCTATACGTAAACACAGCCATACAAGAATTCAGCATGTTGTATGAATTTTATGCTTGTGGTGTACACTGGAAAGTATCCAGATAGTGTTATTATTGATCCTGTTTATTACAGTAGTACTTGGAGAACAACCAAGAATGGGGCCCCTTTATGATAGGCACTGTACAAATAGAGTAATGGACAGTCACTGCCCTGAAGAGCTTAACACCCACAACCTCACTGATCAGTAAGGAGAGCTGAGCAACATTTTTTCTACAAAAACCTTGTTTTGGTGAATAATGTAGATTTGGTGACACCAAAATGTTTTGCGAATGTGTCAGTTTCACTGAATTGTTTAGGTTGAGGGGAGAAAGAAACCTTTAAAAAAATCCTCTCCCCCCAAAATCAAAATGTTTTATTCAGACATTTTCAAAAATGAAACATTTTGATTTTCTTTTTTTTTTTGGATTAAAACAATTTTTGTTTCAAAATGTCCTTTCATTTTATTTTTTTAAATATTTTTAAAAATTAAGAATGGTCAAAAATTAAATAAAATGTTTATTTTGTCTGAACGAAATGCTTTTTTTTAAATGAAGCACTTTTTTTTGTTTGTTTTAATTTTTGATTTGCCACAAATTTTGGACCATTTTGTTTTTGATTTGATCTGAAGTCATTTCCCTCCCTTCCCCCACAATTTTCTGGAATTGACTGAGAACTGACAGAGAACTGTTATTCACCTAGCTTTACTGGTAAGTCTTGCCACATTGAGTTATTTGCTCTTTGTCAGGTGCTTTGTGGTGCTATTTTCTGACTGAAGCAACGATATTGCTTTATTTCACATGGTCCCATGCTCCAAGACTGTTACAACAGTGGTACAAGATCTATCCTTTTACCGTAATATTCTTTTCCCTATTATTTTTAAGCTTAGAAAAACCAGCATGTAAAACACAGCTCAGGGCAACAATGAGCACAATAAACCTGACTACTAGACTATACTACATAAGAGAAAAAGGGGGGCCAAATTTTGAGTTGGTGTAAATTGGTGTAAGTTCCAATGACTTTGATGAGGTTCTAGTCTATGATATTTGTATCAATTAGTCCAGGGGTTCTCAAACCTTTTTCCTGGGACCCCCTTTGCAAATATTTCAGGCTATGACGACCCCCCCCAAAAAAGTGATGATGCCCCCCAAGACTATGCCACCCATCACCCCATGCCATGCCACCCTTACTTCTGTGCTGCTGCTGTGTGCGGCGCTGCCATCAGCGCACCTAGCCAGCAGCTTCTGCTCTCCGGACACCCAGCTGTGAAGGACTCTGGCTGTCTGCCATGCACAGGGCTGATAGCCACAGCATGTGCAAGGACTGACAGCTCGTGACCCCCCATAATAACCATGTGACCCCTTGAGGGGTCCTAACCCCCAGTTTGAGAACTCCTGAATTTGTCCACTTCTGCTAGCTACAACTCCTGATTAATTATTGCCAGTATACAAATGAAAACATGCCACACTAGAGTAAAATATAAAGTGTATGTGTACTTAACACAATTTATCCAGCTCCACATTCTCTCATAGAATCATAGCAGATTAGTGTTGGAAGGGCCCTGAGGAGGTCATCTAGTCCAACCCCCTGCTCAAAGCAGGGCCAACCCCAACTAAATGATCCTAGCCAGGGCTTTGTCAAGTCAGACCTTAAAACCTCTAAGGATGGAGATTCCATCACCTCCCTAAGTAACCCATTCCAGTGCTTCACTACCCTCCTAGTGAAAATGTTTTTCCTAATATCCAACCTACACCTCCCTCATTGCAACTTGAGACCATTGCTCCTTGTTCTGTCATCTGCCACCACTGAGAACAGCCTAGCTCCATCCCCCCTGAAACCCTCCATTAGGTAGATGAAAACTGCTATACATGTGGTTTCAACTTTCTTCCCAAATTACTTTTAAAATAACAGATACTGGGGTTGTGTGGGATTATAACTTTTTATAGTCCAAACGGATACAAATTTATTCTGTGAAGCATTCACATTTTCAGCAAGATTCATTAAAGCTACTAGTTTAAAACTAATGAGCAATTTATATACATTAGTTATAGGTTTCTGGCTGTTTTACTGTCTTGTTCAAAGTTTACAAAAACTCATACAGCTAAGCAAAAAATAGACAATACCTTCTATCTAACAAACAATTTGGTTTAAAACATAACTTGTGTTTCTCTTTAACTGGACCTCTAGTTTTCCACACCTTTCTCTCCTGCTTTACCTATCAGTCTACTTTCTTTTCTTCAAAGTTGCTTAGAAGGTACAGAATCTCCATCTCCCCAGGTCTCCTTTACAAGATTCTCACAGACAAAATGTCTTCCCCATATGCACCACTTCTGCTCCTTTGTTAGCCCTTAGGTTTAAAGGACAACCCATAAAGCTTAGTGAATTTAGGGATCTTATTAAAAAAGTTAACATCTCTCAAAAATTACAGACACAACACAGCTCCAATATCCTGAACCTTCCAATTTTCTCTAATGTGAAGTTCATTTTAATATTGCTAAATGTATACATCTAGGAACAAAGAAAGAAGGTCATACTTATACGACAGGGGACTCTGTCATGGGAAGATTTGGGGGTCATGGTGGATAATCAGCTGACCATGAGCTCCCAGTGGCCAAAAGGGCTAATGCGATCCTTGGATGTATAAACAGAGGAGACTCAAGTAGGAGTAGAGAGGATATTTTACCTCTGCATTTGATACTGGTGTGAGTAGTGCCCAGTTCGGCTGTCCACAATTCAAGAAGATGTTAAGAAATTGGAGAAGAACCATGAGAATGATTAAAGGATCAGAAAAAATGCCTTATAGACTCAAAGAGTTCAATCTATTTAGCTGAACAGAAAGACAGTTAAGGGGTGACTTGTCCATAAGTGTGTACATAGGAAACAAATATTTAACAATGGGCTCTTTAATCTAGCAGAGAAAAGTATATCATAATCCAGTGGCTGGAAGTTGAAAACAGCAAATTCAGACTAGAAATAAGGGTCAGTTTTAACAGTGAGAATAATTAACCACTGGAACAACTTACCAAAGGTAATGGTGGATTCTCCCTCACTGACAATTTTTAAATCAAGATTGAATGTTTTTCTAAGAGATGTGTTTTAGGAATTATTTTGGGGAAGTTTTATGGTCTGTATTATACAGGAGGTCAGACTGGATAATCTAGTGATCCCCTCTAGCCTTGGAATCTATGAAAGGTGCAAGATTCATTTAGGACTTAACAGATATGAGTGCTAGCTGTCTTAGAGCAGCTTGATTCGACAGCTTGTTTCAGTCTGAAATATAGCAATGTAATGTTTTTATTCACTGATGAATTTGAGCACCACAGTGTTAATCACTCTCAGTACTTTATGCAGGCTCGCCAACACCAATTCCGGGCCCCAGGGCAGAACAATCAATGGCTCCCAACCCCCTAGAAAGAGATGGCTGAGGTTTACAACCATGGGAGGCAGGTGAAGAGTCCCCTAGACGAGGCTAGCTCCCCACCCCACATCTTCCACCCAGGGCTCCACCCCTACTTCACCCCAGGCCCCGCCCCCTTCCCGCTCAGCCTGCTTCCACTACATCCCTTCCCCCTGCTCAGTCCCCCTTCTCTCTTCCACACACTCCCTCACCCAGGCAGCGAGTGACAGCAGGGGAGCTGAGTGGGGGGAAGAGATATGGCAAGCAGTGGGAGGGGGTGAGCAGGGGAGGAGAGGAGGAACACACATGGCAAGGGATGACAGGGAGAATGAGCAGGGAGGAGGGATGTGGTGGTGGAGAGGCCAAACAGGGAAGGGGGATGTGGAAGAGAGGATGGGGGCTGAGTGGGGGAGGGACGCAGCAATGAGCGAGCCAAGCAAGGGAGGGGCTGGGGTCTGGGGTGGAGTAGGGACAGAGCTTGGGGCTGAGTAGGGTGAGTTGTGCGTAGGACGACAGGCAGAAGAGGTGGGACGGGGGCTAGCCTTCTCGATGGGAAGTTTCTCCTGCCATCCATTGCCCAGGCCCTTTTACAATCACTGGGCCCATGGGCACTTGCCCTCCCACCCCCCCGCCCCACACACACCCTTCAGCAGGCCTGTCTTTATGTCACCTGAATCATAATTATCATCCCCCATGATACATGTTTCTAAATACAGCAGAGCATCATTTATCAATAAGGCAACCCTATGTATACTCAACATGTTTTATTTGTGCAGAATAAGTAGAGAATTACTCTGTAAACAATGCAATGTGGGTTATGCCTTAAACCAGTCAGAACATAAGAACGGCCATACTGAGTCAGACCAATGGTCCATCCAGCCCAGTATTCTCTCTTCCTACAGTGGCCAATGCCAGATGTTTCAAAGCAAATGAACAGAACAGTACAATCATCAAGTGATCCATCCCGTTACCCAGTCCCCGTCAGCATCTGGCAGTCAGAGGCTTAGGGATACCCAGAGCATGGGGTTACATCCCTGACCATCTTGGCTAATAGCCATTGATGGAACTGTACTCCATGAATTTATAGAAATCTTTTTTGAGCCCAGTTATAGTTTTGGCCTTCACAACATCCCCTGGCAGCAAGTTCCAGAGAGTGACTGTGCGTTGTGTGAAGAAATATTTCCTTTTGTTTGTTTTAAACCTGATATCTATTGATTTCATTGAGTGACCCCTGGCTCTTATGTTACGTGAAGAGGTAAATAACACTTCCTTATTCACCTTCTCCACACCAGTCATGTTTTTATAGACCTCTATCATATCGTCCCTCAATCATCTCTTTTTCAAGATGAACTGTCCCAGTCTTTTTAATCTCACCTTACATGGAAGCTTTTCCTTTCACCTAATCATTTTTGTTGTTCTTCTCTGTACCTTTTTCATTTCTAATATATTCTTTGAGATGAGGTGAACAGAATTGCATGCAATATTCAAGATGTGGCCATTCCATGGATTTATATAGTGGCATTATGATACTTACTATATTATTATCCATCCCTTTCCTAATGGTTCCTAACATTCTGTTAGCTGTTTTGACTGCCACTGCAAATTGAGCAGATGTTCTCAGAGAACATCCACAGTGACTCCAAGATCTCTTTCTTGAATGGTAATAGCAATTTGGACCCCATCATTTTGTATGTACAATTGGGATTATGTTTTCCAATATTCATTACTTTGCATTTATCAACACAGAATTTTATCTGCCATTTTGTTGCCCAGTCACCCAATTTTGTGAGATATCTTTGTAACTCTTCACAGTGTGCCTTGGACTTACCTATCTTGATTGTTTTTGTATCATCTGCAAATTTTGCCACCTCATTGTTTACCTCTTTTTCCAGATCATTTATGAATATGTTGAACAGCACTGATCTCCGTACAGATTCTTGGGGAACATTGCTATTTACCTGTTTCCATTCTGAAAACTGACCATTTATTCCTACCCTTTGTTTCCTGTCTTTTAACAAGTTACTGGTCCATGAGAGGACCTTCCCTTTTATCTTATGACTGCTTACTTTGCTTAAGAGCTTTTGTGTGAGGGGCCTTGTCAAAGGCTTTCTGAAAGACCAAATCCACTGGAACACCCTTGTCCTCATGCTTGTTGACCCACTCAAATAATTCAGATGTATTGATGAGGCATGATTTCCCACTACAAAAGCAGTAGTGACTCTTCCCCAACTAATCATGTTCATCTATGTGTCTGATAATTCTGTTCTTTACTATAGTTTCAATCAGTTTGCCTGGTACTGAAGTTAGGCTTACTGGCATGTAATTGCCAGGATTGCTTTTGGAGCCTTTTTAAAAAATTGGTGTCACATTAGCTATCCTCCATCATCTGGTAGAATAGCTAATTTAAGTGATAGGTTACATACCACAGTTAGTATTTCTGCAATTTCATATTTGAGTTCCATTGGGTGAGTACCATCTGGTCCTAGTGACTTATTACAGTTTAATTTACCAATTTGCTCCAAAACCTCCTTTATTGGTAACTCAATCTGGGACAGTTCCTAAGATCGGTCACCTAGAAAGAATGGCTTAGGTGTGGAAATCCCCTCACATCCCTTGTGGTGAAAACTGATGCAAAGAATTAATTTAGCTTCTTTGCAATGGCCTTATCTTCCTTGAGTGCTCCTTTAGCAGCTCGGTTGTCCACTGGCCCCACTGATTGTTTGGCAGGCTTCCTGATTCTGATTCATTTAAAAAATTTTGCTGTGGTTTTTGTGTCTTTTGCTAGTTGCTTTTCAAATTCTTTTTTGTCCTGCCTAATTATACTTTTACACTTGACTTGCCAGATTTTATGCTCCTTTGTATTTTCCTCAGTAGGATTTGACTTCCAATTTTTAAAGGATGTGCAAATAGATCTAGTGGAGGCCTGTTTCTATGCAGGGCTGCACATGTCTAAAAAGGACAGAAAAGATGAGAAAGTGGAGCTTCTATGATGGTCATAAGAATTGCATTTAATTAAACTAAACTCAAGAAGAACAAGTTTAAAAAGTTTGGTTAACCATTTAGGATCTATCCTAGTCCAGTCGTAACTGATATGGGTCAATCTATCAGATTCCTGAAGTTGTCAAATTAAGCAGCATTACTGAAGAATTTTTTCACAAGGCTGGCCTCATCTTGCACATTTATTGTAATGCCATCTGCACTGTCCTCCATTCCTTGCACATACAGTACAACTTTATTCTTTGCCTATTCTTGTTTTGCCTGACTTAAGTATTAGAGATAATTGTGATTTAACATGATCACTCAGATCACATTCCACATGTGCTTTTTCTGTAGGACACCCTTTAAGAATCAAGTTCCAACAAGCAACTGTTAAGAGTGGTGAACATCTATTCTCACACTTCTCTCTGCCAAGGATTAGAAATTGCATTCCAACAAGAAATTATCCAACCAATGACTCTTGATCTATCTCCTAAAATGTTGTAGAAGTACCAACAGAGGATTGTCAAATTTGGGTAAAGTGACATCAATATGATCAATTGAAGGAGACCCAGCTGGAACAGATTTTGCTAGGGGAGATCTAAAATCAATTGTTCCCGACCAATGTCAAAAAACAGGAGTATTTACCTGTTGATGAATAAAGCCCAGCATATTGACATAAGGGTTAGAGATTGGTAGATACTGAAATATCTGAACCTCCAAGGTACTCACTTTAGTATCACCAAAATACCCACAAGCAATCTGATCCAGGCACTGCAATCCAAAACGTGTGGGTTGGGTATTCAATCATCACTGGAGTTAATGGAAGAAAGGACTTCATAGTATCCGTGACACCCCAAACTTCAATGTTGGATTTTTATTTTAGCAGGGAACATATTTTTTAAAACCTCAATATTATTACATCAATGACATCCCTAAAAACTAATTTATTCAGTATGGCCTTGAAATAATGTCCCTACAAGCTTTAATCTGTAGCCTGGGACAAACTAGTTCACTACCACAGTTAAGTAACTTTGTTTAAAAATTTGAGGGCTATTAAACAAGGTGAATTTCCCCAGTGAATCAGCACAAATTTATAAATCCAGGTGTTCCTGTAATTGTGATTCATTGGGGAAAATGTACATTGGTTCAGCAGCCCGCAAACTCACTTTTTCATTTATGGGTAAGTGAACACACAGGACTGTAGGCTGCTGGCTGGCTCAAAACTCTGTATTTGCATTTGCATTTGCTATGTGCTGTTTTTGTTTTTATTTACCTGTGTTTGTGAGTCTATTTTTATTTATTTTTAAAGATTTTACAAGGCTGGTTTTGCTCTTGAGAATTTTCTAAGCCTCTCCTAGGTATACCTATATTTATACACTGGTTGTGTTCCTTTATTTCTGTCATCATAATATTAACATTTAAATATGAATAAACTGACATGCTGATTATGAAAGAACAGCCTTCTGGCCCCTTTTCCCACTACACCTTTGCTCATGCACTCTTAGTTCACTGTATTCGTTAGCTTCTTTGTCTTAACACCACTGCCTTTTTTCAGGCTACCTAGTATGCCAAAACAGCCTCCCTGTTCTGTACCAAACACCCACATTCTTCTCTCATGTCCCCCCCCTAAAAGCTGACTTCTCACCTAGCCTTCATTTCTAATTTTCTTTTTCCACTTTCTTGCCTACAACATTATAAATAAAATCACACATACAATATATACACACAAAGTTTTGAAATACCAGGACATAAAAGTCATACCACATAGTCACGACTGTAATATCAACAACCCCCATCCATATGTTATATGACTTCAATTGTGAGCAGCTGGGGGCAGAGGCTCTATGATGGAGATGCCTGTAAAATGCCACACATACTTCAACCACTGAAAAATGTCAGAAAATAATTATATGTCAAAAACAATTATCCACAAGTTACAGGTGTCTATTGGAGAAGCAGCGGAAAATGGGATGGCAAAAGTTTTCTACTCACCATCTATTCATCCCCAAGATTCTGTTTTGTTACAGGCTTAATCTTAGTTATTGAGATATTTAACTGAAAAACATCTGCACCTAAGATAACCCAGATAACAGTAGGGGAAAGCGAACGGGAACAGAGGTGCTACGCCAGGGTGATGAAGATTATAGAACATATATATATATATATATATATATATGGACTTGAAAACATTTTAATGCAGTTTCTCTGTCCCGCACAAATGAATCATTTCATCTCAATGGGATACTTGGTATTAGATGTGAAAACTACTCCATGCCTCCTGACATGGGGCTTTCAGTTTTCCAAACCAGTCCATCTACAGCTCAGGCATACAGTGGGGAGTGCTTATTACTGTCACTCTCAAATGATTAATCTACGCTGCCCAAATGCACAGTGTAGGAAAACCCATCAAAACAGAGATACATCTACATAGGTTAAATTCTGATGAATAGAACAAGAAGAGCTGGGCAGTCTCTGTAATTGTCTGTATTAACTATATCATGTTGGAAGCTGGAAGTTCCCAGGCTAATGCTCTGAATTCAGAAAGCAATCATGACAAAATGAGGTAGCTCCAGATCTCCTCTCTATGGTTTCAAGCAATCCATAATGTTCAGGTTTTCTCTCTCTCTCTCTCGTGTGTGTGTGTGGGGGGGGGAACCCTCAGATTTAACCCCCCTAAGTTTCCACAGGGTTTATTTGGTGTGGAAGGCCAGATCAGTCTTTGAAACAGATTTTTAAATTTACTAGTCATCTCACACTGATCTATGTTGTAGTACAAAAAAGTAAGTACCATAGATTTTTACTATATGTCCGCAGCAGCTGATGTAATGTAAAAACAAAGCGTTAGAATTTTGTAGAATAGAATGCTCCTCTATTTTGTTTCAAAGACCACATTAAATCCTTCTGTGACCAGAGCAGGCCAGGATGACCAAAGCATCAAAGCCTGCCTCGCAGATGGCCCAACACTTTTGCTTTGTAGGATTAAGCATTTGCTACGGAGAAGAAGAAATGGTGTGGGAAATTATCCACAACTATCAGGAGGATATTTATATATACACCAAAGAGTAACAATTATGCAGAATTTCATAATGGCATATAATGAAGAGTAAATAGAGATGAAAAGAAGAACAGGGAAACAAGCTGAATGTCAGGAACAGCTTTCTGATAGTAAGACCTGTTAATCTTTGGAATAGTCTCTCAAGGGAAATGGTTGAAGCCCCATTATTTAAGACACTTAAAACTAGACTGGACAAATGCTAGTAAATATAATGCGTATAGGAAACACCTTTGCACTGGCAGGAGGGATGGGCTAGATGAACCAATACCGCTGCTCTTTTACACCTTTGATTTCTATGATTCTGTGACTGAAGAGGATGGTTGTGGGTGGAGATGAGGAAAGGAGAAAAGACAACTAATGAGGAGGCTGACTAGTTGGGCAGGAGATCTGAACTTGCGAGCAGGGTGGCAACCAGAAAACTTGTACAGGTCTCTTATTTAAGTTGCTACTCAAAGTCAGCTATATCGTCTCATTACATGTTAGTTTCTCTGGCTGACAGTCAGATTGTCTGTGTTATGTCTGTCAGTGTGAGTTAACATGGAAAACATCAGGGGTGTCTGGCCCAGAAATAAGTAGGAAGTCTCATTCTTTCATTTTCCAAAGATCTGAAGTGTTCATTTTTAGGCGTATTTAGTAATAAAATTCCAGAGCTTTGAAACTAGAAATACTGTACAAAAGTCTCGGAAATTCTCTTAACTTCATTGACTCCTCAAACAGATGCTAAAAGTAGAGATCATTCTGCAGAATAAAAAAATATGCAGTTCATGGATCATTTTGGTTTGAAATAGAAAATTCTCAAAACCTCAGAGAAAGGACAATTCTCAGAACCTCTTGGAAACTCAGATACAAAATTAGAAAGCCAAATAACCTTAATGTGAAAGAGAGAGACTTAGAAATTAGGACTGCAAGAGACATCAAGAGGTTTTCAATTCTAACCCCATTACACTAGCCCAGTGGTTCCCAACCTGTGGCCTGCAGGCCAAAAGTGGCCCACGGAGTCTTTCAAAGTGGCCCACCACTCCCCTCCCGCTGGCTGCAGAAGGGAGACGGTGCTTAAGGACCCAGCCAAGCGGAGCGCGTTGCCACGGGGCTACAAGACTGGTGCAGGCTCCTTGCTGCAGCCAGGGGGACAGGAGATCAGCGCTCCCTTCCCCCTGGCTGTAGCAGGGAGCACAGCAAAGCGCTCCGCCTCGGTCCATAGGTGCTGGGGTCCCTGCTGGAGCCAGAGAGAGGGGAGATCAGCACTCCTTTCCCCCAGCTCCAGCAGAGAGCAAAGCGTTCTGCCTGGGTCCCTGCTAGATCCAGAGGGAGGAAAGCACTAATCTCCCATCCCCCTGGCTGCAGAAGGGAGACACTGCCTAGGGACCTAGATGGAGCACACGGGGCTACAGGACATGTGCGGTTTCCCTGCTGCAGCCAGGGGGATGGGAGATCAGCAAGGAGGTCCTCGCTGAATTCCTTTCATCTGGCTGCAGGGGTAGAGGGGCTGCTGGCGGAGACTGGTGGCCCTTCAGGGTTGTAAAAATGATAGCTGTGGCCCTCGAGCCAAAAAGATTGGGAACCACTGATCTACACCATCCCTGACAGGTGTTTGTTCAACTTGTTCATAAAAACCACCAATGATGAGGATTCCATAACCTCCCTTGGAAGTCTATTCCAGAGCTTAACTACCCTAATAGTTGGAAAGTTTTTCCTAATATCTAACCTAAATCTCCATTGCTGCAGATTAACCTCATTACTTCTTGTCCTGCTTTCAGTGGACGTGGAAACAACTGGTCACCATCTTTCCTGTAATCGCCCTTAACATATTTGAAGACTGTTATAAGGTCTCCCCTCAGTCTTCTTTTATCAAGACTAAATATGCCCAGTTTTTAACCTTTCCCCATAGGTCAGGTTTTCTAAATCTTTTATTGTCTGTGTTGCTCTCCTCTGGACTCTTTCCAGTTTGTCCATCTCTTTCTTAAAGTGTGGTGTCCAGAACAGGATGCAGTAATCCAACTGAGGTCTCACCAATGCCAAGCAGGATAATTACGTCCCATGTCTTACATACAACACTCCTGTTAATAAAACTCACATTCAATTTGTGATCCACTGTAGCCCCCAAATCCTTTTTAGCAGTACTACTGCCTAGCCAGTTATTCACCATTTCATAGCTGTGCATTTGACTTGTCCTTCCTAAGCATAGTACTTTGCACTTGTCTTTATTGAAATTCGTCTTGTTGAATTGAGACCAATTCTCTAATTTTTCAAGGTCGTTTTGAATTCTAATTCTGTCCTCCAAAGTGTTTGCAACCCCACCCAGCTCGTGTCATCTGCAAATTTTATAAGCATACTCTCCACTCCATCATCAAAGTCATTAATGAAAATATTGAGTAGTACAAGACCAATGAAAGACCCCTGCGGAACCCGACTAAATAGATCTTCCTAGTTTGACAGCAAATCATTGATAACTATTCTTTGAATATGATCTTTAAACCAATAATGCACCCACCTTATAGTAATTTAGTCTAGACTACATTTCCCTAGTTTGCTTATGAGAATGTCATGTGGAACTGTGTCAGAAGCCTTACTAAAAATCAAGATACATCACATCAAATGCTTCCCCTCTATCTACTTGGCCAGTAACCCTGTCAAAGAAGGAAAATTAGGTTGGTTTGGCATGATTTGTTCTTGACAAATCCATGCTAGCTATTCTTATAACCCTATTATCCTCCACATAAAAACTTACAAATTGATTATTTAATAATTTGTTCCAGCATCTTTCCAAGTATAAAAGTTGGGCGGACTGGTCTATAACTTCCCAGGTCCTTTTAGTTCCCTCTTGTAAAGATAGGGACTGTGTTTGCCCTTCACCAGTCCTCTGGGACCTCACCAGTCATCCATGAGTTCTTAAAGATAACTGCTAAGGGTTCCAAGATTACTTCAGCTAGTTCTTAAAATACCCTAAAATGAATTTCATCAGGTCCTGATAACTTGTATACATCTAACTTATCTACATATTCTTTAACCCATTCTTTCCCAATTTTGGTTTGTGTTCCTTCCCTGCAAGGGAATATTATTAATTGTGCTGAGGATCTGATCATCATTAACCTTTTCAGTAAAGACTGAAGCAAAATAGGCATTAAAAATCTCAGCCTTCTTGATTCCATCAGTTATAAGCTCTCCTCCCCTGCTAAATAGAAGACCCACACTTTCCCTTTTCTTTCTCTTATTCCTAATGTACTTAAAGAACTTCCTCTTATTGCCTTTTATGTCCCTTGTTAGATTTACTCCTTTTATGCCTTAAGCTTCCTGATTATGTCCCTACATGCTTGTGCTCTTCTTTCGTAGTTGTTCTTAACAATTTGTCCATGTTTCCACTTTTTGTAGGATTCCTTTTTTATTTTCAGTTAATTAAAAAGCTCCTGATATTGGCCTCTTACTATTCATCCTATGTTTCCTTCACATCAGGATACTTTACAGTTGTGCCTTTAAAATTGTCTCCTTGAGAAAATACTGCTCTCCTGAACTCCTTTATCTCTTCAATTTTCTTCCCAGGGGAACCTTACCTACCAGTTCTCCAAGTTTGTTAAAGTTTGCTTTTTTGAAGTCCGTTGCTATTATTCTGCTGCTCTAATTCCTTTCCTTTCTTAGAAACATGAAATCTATCATTTCATGATCACTTTCACCTAAACTGCCTCCCACCTTCAGATTCACAACCAATTCCTCCCTAATGATCAGAATCAAGGCTCAAAGAGTTGTCAATTTCAACTTGTATCAGGTGAAGTGGGTTATCATCAGATTTGGTGCTTTTTTTATATTTATTTTTAAATTATATTTGATTTGGCTTTTTTGCTTGAAAATAGGAATGCAAGATCTTCATTTGGGTGGGGATTGAATATTTGCCATTTTCTGTCATCCATTTTTTAACTCAGTAAAATAAATGTATTGACCTTGTCTGAAGATTTATTTTCTATCTGCAATTCCTCCTCTTGTTGAGCACAGGAAGAACTTCCCGAAAGCTGACCAGCTCACAGGTGAATTCATATGCACATAGCATACATCAAGTGACACTGGATGAAGCTTCTAAGGTTTGTTCATCAGTAAATTACTCAATTGAATGCCTAAAAACTAGTTTAGGGCAGTAATGAGAACATGCTAACCTAAGTCAATATTTCTAATGCTTTGTCAGACAAAAGAGACGAGCCAGAAGTCCCTCATCCAAGGGTATGTAGTTTATATAACAAACTAAAACTATCAAGTGACAGTTAAAGATTCAATGGGACTCACGCCACCCAGCAAAACCTTGAAAGCAAGAAAATAAGAAGTTAAGGAAAAGTCTCCAGCATTCCTTGTCACCTTCACATCACCTACAATGCTCTTAATGACACACTCCAGCACTCAATAAGGCTTTCACTTCCATCTCTAAGAGATAGTGAAAAGCAACTTTCATGCACAATCTTAAGGTGCATCTGACCATCACACAGTCCATTCATTTGGAAAGTTATTCCAGCTTAACATCACTGTTAAGGTTTTGCATGCAAGTGTGAGTTGGGTGAAGCAAGCAGTTCGGAAATTACAAAAAGTATTTCAAATTGATCTTCTTAACCAAAAAAAAAAGTGTTGAGAGAACTTTTTTCACTCCAGTTAAGTTATATATATATCATATATGTGTGTGTGTAAGTCATGGTGTTGCCAGAGATCTACCTTAAGAAATAACTCCATGTACATGATACAGTCTCTAACAAAGTTTTTAAATCATGATTTGAGGACTTCAATAACTCAGCCAGAGGTATGGGTCTACTACAGGAGTGGTTGAATGAGGTTCTGTGGCCAGCAATGTGCAGGAGGTCAGACTAGATGATCATGATGGTCCCTTCTGGTTTTAAAGTCTAAAGTCTATGAGTCTTTATGGTAGATTGCCTTAAAGGGTATAAATTCTAACTCCAAAATCAAGGGTATTATCACCACAGAGCCTAAAGAACAACAGCCTGTTGTACATTCCCTGTGATGGAACACATCCCCTGTGATGTTGTACTCTGAGCCAAACTAAGTTTGACTTCCCAAAAGTTGAGAACTTCATTAATTTTTAGATTAATGTAATGTTTTTCAGATTAATTTGCATTCATGCATTTGTGCAGCTCTAGCAGTATCTTTTCCTTCTGTCATTTCCATCATCTTACAGACAGTGGAAAGGTGAAAATGTATAGTTAAGATTTGCTGTGATAAAGTAAGTTAGGAAGATTTAATTACAGTACGTCATTACATATCTTGCCTTTGCAAGCATGAAAATATTAAGAAGTAATGAATTTGTTAGTGGTTATAGTTGTGAAATATTAGGAAGCCCTAGATAAACTAAGCCCTGGTCTACACTTACCTGGAGATTCGGCGGCAGTCGACGGGAGTTATGCAAACTACGCAGAGTAGCTTGCATAACTCCCGTCGACTGCTGTGCTTCCCTTCTATGCGCTGTCTTCACTACACTGTGCCGACGCTATGCTACTTGAGGGGGTGGTTTTACTCAGTCGACTAATGCTACAGCACTGTACGTGCTGAAAAGCGGGAGACTTAGATTTGGGACAAAACTTAAGTCTTTTCCTCCATGCTCCAGTAAAAGCAACAGCATTGTTAAGGTTTCCAGTACCTGGGAGTTAGAGAAAGGAGTGGGAATTCAAGTCGCTCACTTAAATGACTTGGAGAACATTGCTACAGAAGCTGTGCTATATACATGGCTCTAGACTAGGGGAACAATAGCTAAGAAAAAGGTTATGCTGAGATGACAAATGAATGAAAATCCTGTCACACCACTTAGATGAAATTCACCCCCTCACAATCCTTATCCAGAGATGCAAAGAGTTCCATGTTATAATAGTTTTCGTGTCAAAGCATAAAGAATGCTGCTCTTAGACATCTAGGAATGCTTCACAATCCATAATATTAGATGCACATAAAACAGCATGTGACAGACTTCTGCAGCTGAAGTAGGAGGTCTTCTTCAGAGAACCCCACCTCCCTTCAGAGACCACAACCATGCATTCACGCAACTGATAGTCCTTCACTAAAACAGAAGGGTCCTTTAATGGAGTCCAACCTCTGAAATAGCAGGACTTTTCTGCATGACATACCTCAATCAGTTTTGCTTTCTTCCGGTTCATGAGATGAACCCTTATTTACTGGGTTAAACTCAGACAATGGTATCTGATGGAATTAGCCAGAAACCATTTTCCCATTTTCTACTTCAGCACTGAGATGAGATTTTTTAAAATAATTTTAGAAAGAATTGCTCCTGCATTGAGGGACTGCTACTTTTGTACAAAAGTGGAATAACATCAGTCCAGGAAGTAGTACAATGTTTTAAATGTGGAAAACAAGGAGCCAAATTTTCAAATATGTGCACCTTAAGTCCTCATTTAGTTAGCTAGAGACCAAATCCTACATTCCTTGTCATGGTAAACCCCATTTAATGCCCTTGTTGTTCGCAAATCTAATGTAAATGGAAGTTTGCTTGAGTAAGGACCTCAGGGCATGGCCACAAATTTAAGAATAGGTGCTTAATATCAGGCACCCCAGTTTAATAATTGGGCCCAGAAAAAGGTAAGGCTTTTCATAGATCAAGTGAACCGAGTTGTTCCATAAGTGCAGTTAAAAATAAATAAGGAAGTTCTGAAACAGAGTTTCAGCACATGAAGGAAGTCACCACAGATGGAGGTAGGAATTTTGATCCATTGTGAAGATTTCCAAAATAGCAGCTAAAGAAAAACAGCAGATTCCATTATATCACTTGCTACCTTTATCCTACCTCTGCCCCAGACCGATAATCTATATTTAGTAGTATAAAATTTATGTTTGAAATGTTTTGTATGCATTTTACATAGCATCAAATGAAGGGGTATCACGGTATATCAAAAATGAAAAGCTTTTTCAAGCTTACAGTGAAAAAAGACTTGTTTAATTGGCAGCAATATATCTGGCCTTCACTTACTCCTATCCAGTGCATTACAGTAAAAGTGAGCACATACTCCATGAGCAGCCATGGCAAGGTCAATTTCTATACATACTGAGTGGGCTTCAAGAGTAACTGCCACACCAACTCAAACAACTGCACTGCTTGCTTCACTGCAGAGATTGAGTCAAAGACACAAAACTCAGAAGCAAACTTCGACATCCTAAAATTTGGAGGGTTTGGATCCAGAGACTTAGATCAGAGAATTAAAATCATTCAGATCATCATACCCTGTGTGCTCTCTCATAACTCGCAAAATAAAACCCTGTCAATCTGAGTAATAAAAAAACAAACATGGGAATCAGACCACAATATTTACAAATGTAAAACGATCAACAAACTATTAGAATGGGCCTGTTGACTTGAGCAAATGGAATGTAGTAGAACAGCTGTTAGCTTTATCCTATCCATAAAGAAAAACCTTTGTGAGTCACTTAGGGCTTTATGAATTATCAGCTTTTTCTCATTACTGGTACAAATAGAATGCCTCAACCCCGTTCATTCTTTAACCTATATTTATATGATATATGTATGTACAGGAAAGTCCTATAGTATGCTAACTACCCTCTACAGAGAAACTAGAAGAGAAATTGACTATTTTCAAATAGTTAACAGCCATTAAGTGATTTGGTTTTCATCAGTGGGCAGAATGAACAAGAGTTTTGAGAGCCTTTTCAGCTTCCATATAAAATGTAAAGAAGCCCAATGGGGGCACAAATGAAGTCCCATTGACTTCCATGCCAGGAAACATTATTACTCAAGTTTTCAGAAACAAAAGTCTTGTGCTAGCTGTGTCTCTGTGGAATAGTTCAACTCTAGCTGTGGTTTCAACATTAGATCAGCATAGTGACCTCCATATAGTCACCACTGGGCATATGTCCATATATAATGAATGGTGTTATAAAAATGCATAACAAAAATAGTTACAAAATCACCTCACAATTGGTCATAATTCTTTTTGCTCAGGACTGGCTATTACTGGAATAATAGAGAAGTTCCTTGTTCCAGATGTTTGAGGCAGTTTACATAGGGCCTTTATGCACTGTATGATTCATTAGTGTTCCATCACAGGGGATGTATGTGAATTAGGGGAGAAAACACTCTTCAAGTCACATCAATGAGACAAAGAGACACATTTTTCTTCCTCCATGGCTTCTGCTTTTCTAGAAAAAATAAGTTTGTTCCAAAGGTAAATCATGGGTTTCAGCATTGAGGTGGTGTTGAATACACAGTGGGCATGAACAGACGAATAATCCTGAGCATGCTCTGTAGTAAAATAAATATATCAAAATTGCTCCATAATTTCAATAACAAAAGGTATTTACTGCAACAACGTTAAATTGGGAAAATGCACTTAACAAAGCACTTCTGTCTTCCAGTGGGTAAAAGTTAGCCAAGGTTTCTGCTAAAAAAACTTTTGTTGCATAACCTTCAATAGTACAATGAAGATCAACCATTGGCATAGATGACCTGCCCCTACATTCTGAGAGTGCTGCTCTGGGAGCTGGTCCAGCAACTCTCACTGGGAGTTGTGTAGCTCAGTCACTGCACAATGCTTTAAATTTTTAGGAAGATGTTTTCTGGAGGAAGCTCCAGGAAATCAAATAAACTCTCCAGGAAGCTCTTACAATGAGCACAAAAGGCAAAAACCTGGCAAGAAACTGCAGGGTCAAGAAAAACAAAACCAATCTAAAAACAAATATTATTATTCAGAGGGCACTTTTTCTTCTTCCATAGATAGCCAGTTGAATTATGAGTGGGAGTTCTTTCTTTCTCTAAGGCATCACTTTTCGGCCATTGCCAGAGGCTACACGCCACAATAAATAGAACAAATGGCCTGGTCTGATCAGGCACAACTTATTTTCTTATCAAATTGGGATCATTCCCAAGACCCAACATTAACATATAGGATTATTTTTATTTCGGAGCTGGAGCCATTTGCACCAGTACAAATGTTATCCAAGAAGAAAATGAATGGAGGTAGCATCAATACACAATTTACACAAATTGAATTTGAATTTAAATGTACACAATTTACATTTGAATGCTGATTCTAGAGTTTAAAAACATACAGCATGGGTAGTTGGTCAGTTAATAAGAGTGAGATCACAGATTTCTTCAAGCAGGGAAGGCATGCTGTGCCTAATATTACTCATGCATTGTAATGATTCTTTGTGTCCTTATTCCTGCAGCAATCATGACCTCAAACAGACCAAGTCACTGCAGGTCTTTCTTTTTACCTAGTCTTTGTTGCACGTGGTATTAGATAAAGAGAGTGAGTGGGTCATCTCAGAGCATAAAAGTGATCTCTTTCTGGAGACTGTTCAACTAACAGAAGAACTGAGAAGGGCTCCTAAAAGATTCCATTTAATACAGCCATATTGCTGAATGGCACGTTCCAGACAGACAGCATTTCCATGGGCTAGTACAAAAGTAGACTGCATGCTGTCACTAAGCAACAGCACATGCCAACTTAACTTGAATGAGAGCCAATAGAATCAATAGAAACCAAAGGGCTGAAGAGCAGAAAGGCTTACATCCAGTTTACCAATTTATTGCATTTTTTCTCCACTTACAATCATTTTTATAACATTGCAGGAGTGGGTTTGATTGGAATGGACTCTGCATGAGTAACAGCAACTTTGCCAATTCTCCGTAATCCCACTTCATTGCATTTATTGGTAATGGCAACATATTAATTACAGGATTTGTTCATGAATTGAGAATTCAGCAAGAAAGAACACATTGCTGTACAAAATGTTCCACTCACACCAACATGTACCCACCCACCTATTTTCTTTCCCATTTGAATATTATTTTCCACGTGTCTCCCAGCATTGCCTTTTTTTTATATTTTTGCAGATCGTTCCTGCTGAAGACCTCATGATAAAACCATGGTTTTAAATTGACACTGGTCAAATATTAAGACTGACTTTGAGAAGAAAAGCACTGAGTTTATTTGTTATTTAGGAGTCTATGCTGTTCTCAAGCTTTCAGAATGATCAAATACTTGTGGAAATCCTCATGAAACTCAAGAGTTCCTTGAATTTTATCATAAATCGTTTGTCCAAAAATCCATTCGGTAAGTGTGTTATTCACTATTAATCTGTTATTTTCTAGCTTTAAAAGCTTCAGTAATCCTAAAAGGGAGAAAAAACAAAACCATGTGACTTAAGTGATTAATCCCACATGAATGGCAAATAGTTTAAGTGAACAAGTTTGTCCACTCTATTAAGTAAATACAGTCACAGAAATCAGAATTAGTTACAAACAGAACAGAGGGAATAAGCAGACAATGACTATTATTCACAATTACTAATTCAGACAGTTCTAGTCATAACCATTTCCCTTTGGTAAGTACAATATTGAATAGACTTGATTAATATATTCCTCCTCAAATGTGCACATCAACCCCTGTAGGCCACAAGTCTGCAGGTGGTTGAGTCCCTTCAAGTGCTGTGGCAATTGTTGATGCTCATCCTCATCCAGCAGGATCTGGCCCTTACACAGCAGCACGGTCACGACAGTACATTCAAATTAGTGCAATCAAGGAATTCCACCCAAAACCTTGCATTTCAGAATTTTCAAACTGAGCAGTAAGTGTTTGCCTTCGACTGGAACTTGAATTACCAGATCCTGCAACACGGCACTAAACCATTTTGCCATTTAAAAATAAAATCTGGGGTCACTGTACCCAAATCCAGCTGTGATATTCAGGATTAGAGGCAGTGTGAGTCTGTTTGAGACTCATCAAAATGAGGGGGTTTACTCCAGGAAAGTGCTCCCCAAGAACTGAACTGATTTTTACTAGGTTTGCTGAATGTACTGACCAGAGATCACTAGCAATGTCTGGTCTTAGGCAGAGACATATACCCTCCACTTGAGCGGTGGGGGGCTCAGCAGTATTTTAACAGTCAGAATAATTGGGAGGAATGAAGACCTACCACTACTACCTTGGACTGCACAAAAGAAAAGGAAAACTTAACATCGTCCCAAGGACCACATTGAGGAGGTGTTAGAAAACACTGCCTCTTCTCCAATAACCCCAACCACTCTAAAAAGTGAGAGGGAAGGACTCAAAAGCCTAGAGATAAATAGGGACTTGTCATATTGGGCAGCTCTGGATTCAGAGTCAAGTAGTCCATGTGAGCTCTCAGGGTCCATTCCTGGGCACATCCCTCATCCAAACAGTATGATACCAGTCGAAGAAAAATCCAGGCGATGCAGTTAAAAGTAGCCCTTGTGATCTATTGTTTCAACCTGGCTTTTGAAAAAATGCTTAAACTCGCAAATTTCCCACTTGGAACTTCCAAAATGAGTCCAGCACTTGAACCACAATGTAGATTTGAAGGACAGATGGTAACAGTGAAAGGTGATAAAATAAGGTAGAAGCATTAAAAAAAATAGTACATGTAACAAAATACAACTAACTATTGACCAAAATAGCTTTTTGGACCATTATACTATAATAATTTTATTTATGCAACATCTCTGTGGTTAGATGCCTCAATGCACTGTGTACAACTTAGTGAAAACAAAAGAATAAAAAGCCTAATAAGACTAAATATATATATATTCCCATTTCAGTTTGTTATGAAAACACAGTACCCCAATAAGCCTTTATATAAATCTAAATTCTTATTCACTTCACGACTCAGTTATCTTTTTAACTACATTTAAAGGTAAGTAGGAAATTTAAAGACAATATGACAGATGTAATTGTACAGCGCCTTGAAGGAGGCACACAGCAATTTACCAAATCAGGCACTAACTCTGTAAATCAAGTGCCCAGTTCTGCAATCCCTACTTACAGAAATAGTCTTGAAAAATTAAAACAAATGTAAATGACATGCTTACATCAGGACATTCCACTAGCCACTGTCAGCTGGACTCCTCTTGTTACTAAAGGCTAGTTGCATGAGGAAGGGCTGAAGGACCAAGCCCTGAAAAGTATTACATTCAGATTTAATACTGACACAATTCTTTATTTCACCCTGGGTTTGGCAACTTATACCAATGGGGAAAGTTACCAGTAGAATGGCAGCAAGCTAAAGACAGAGTGGCAGCCTTATTTCTGAATTCACTGGGTTTTTGTCAGTTTTTGTTACAATATTAAGATTATTTAAATGCGGTGGGATCTTATCTGTGAAACAGACAGACCATTGACACTGTATGACATGGGTGACTATGGGAGATTTTGCATGTCAGAATATATTTGCAGACGAATATGGTTCTACCTACGGATAGATCGGGTTGTAAAAGCTCTAGTTTATGCCAGCTTCTGCAGGCCACTTCTTTGAGTCTGAAGAGTGAGCAATTGTTTTGGGGGTTTTTTTTTGTTTTTTTTAAATGTAACTTTTACCACCAACTTGCAGACACGAAGATGTTGTCAGAGATTGATTGGTGTCAGTTTAAGGATTTCCTTCTGAAGTTGTACAGAATTACCAACTAATGAGCTGATTTCTTTGATGGTTATTTTATAGTTGGGGGCAGCTGGATGAGAATCAACCACAAAGGGATCTTTATTTTATTCATCGTTAATTCTAACTTCAACAGATGAAGTCTGGCAACTGTTGTCACCTTCACAGTTTGCCTTTGTGTTATATGAAGCTCATATCCTCAATTAACAGACTGATTAGCAAGTTCTTTAATTCTTCAAGTAGCTTTTTCCATTATTGCCAATACATCAAATCTGACGAGCCGGACTATAAAATATACTGGTTTTCTGCCCGCTATAACAAGAGTTACAGCGCTAGTATCAATATGCACAACAATGGACTTCTATGGACCTGCAGACACAATTAGCAAAGTATCTGAACCAGGACAGCAAGAGTAGATGGCTATTTTTATACAATTTAATGTCAGATCTCTGTTAATATTTAACACTATTCGACCTAGCATCAATTTTCTATATTCCACTGTATTACTGAAAAAGTTTTTTTAGTTCTGCTTATTTTGTCCAAAATATAAAGTTCTTTTATAAATATAGGGGAGAGAGTAATGTGGCATTTCAGTGGAAAATTGTAGTTTAATAAGCTATCAACAAATACGTTCACAGCAAAGATGAGCTCAAATCAGACTACTAGATCCTAACATTCCTGACTTTGGGGGAAGCTTAGACCTGGTTCTGAACTTGGCAGCTCATGCTAATCTCTAATTCACAATAAGTGTATGTCAGATCCTTACCCATTTCTCTTCTGTATCCTTCAATTTGCAAGCAGTGTTTTGAAAAATCATAACAAGTGAAGGTCACTTGGTGATGCGTGAATTTCACAAGGTTTGGAGGTCTGGTTCAGATAAACTTGAGTTAAAATTAGGTTGGATGCCGATTGGAATTTGTGTGATCTAGATATCAAAATGGAAACTCTCCCTAAATAGTCTATTGTGGTTCTAGCCAAGTTGGAAATACAAAATATCCTGTCTTGTATTACATGGGTCTGACTGCTTCTGATCTCAGACAAAACCAGGAAGCATGTGTGCATACAAAGATAAGATAAGTTGGTAAAAAATCTGAAATATTTCAAATCTTTCAAAAAAAAAAAAAAAAAAAAAAAAAAAAAAAAAAAGGTGGGGAACATTTTATCCTGGTTTGTTTTGGGGGTTTTTTTTCAAAAACAGATAACAAATGAGCCATTCAACATTCTTCAGATAGGCGAGAAAGAAGGTTATGTACCAGCTTGCAAACTAATCACCCACAGATGATTAGATTAAGACCCTCTTTTTTTACTCATATTACCTTTACAAAACAATGTTTAAAAAGAACTATGAACCTCCTCCCCTCCTCACCTTTTCGAAAACTGTTTCCAGGTTGCCAGGCTGAAGGTTCACTTTGTGACATCATGTCACATCTAGTTGCATTCTTTAAGTCATGTTCCCATAACACAATGGGAATGACCCCTGCTACCTTAGTGTCTAAAAGTTCGAATGCACAAAAATTTGTGTCCAACTTAGTGAAACTGATCTTTGCCTTCACCCTGGTAGATAGAATAAGCCATAGAGGTATGTTTCTAGACTGAATCCTGCATGCTTCAGAGGATGCTAAATTCCTTGGAAAACTTGAAATGACAAGTAATTCTTTCAAAGAGTGGTGAAAAGCATTCATGGTTTTTCAGGAAAATGCTAGCACTTATATTAGTGCTTCCAAAGGGGATATAATGCTTTGCACTTCTATAGCACCATCTACCCAGGGATTCCATAATACTTTACAGGTGTCAGTGATTTTAGTTCCGACACACCCTCATGAGGCAAGTAAATATTACCATCCTTGCTACGAAGATAAAGCAGCGAGCCACAGAAAGTTTAAGGGCCTAATCCGAAACCAATGAAATTAATGGAGAAACTCCCATTGATTTACTGGGCTTTGAATCATTTGCTAAGTGACTTGTTTAAGGTCCACAAAAAGCTTGTGTCAGCCAGAAACAGAACCCAAGTCTCCTGTACTGTGCCTTAACCACAGTCCATCCATCTGCCCTATAACACAGAAAGCATTACAAAAAATGGGTCTCCTTGTCCCTGTCACTCCTATAACAATGTCAAATCAATAAACGGATACTATGCAGAATCTAGAAATCACCAGGCTTCTGTCACTGATTAGCTGAATATACATTTCAGCACAGTAGGTCACAGATCTTCTGCACACATAGGTTTTGCAATGGAAAGATATCAAAAAGCTGTACTTCTAGTAAATTAGATGTATGTGGCCTTGGCACCAAATCCTCAACTCAGCGTGCAGACTGAGTAGCCCAGCTGTGTGCTGCGTTTCTTTGTGAGTGCAGGAAGCCTTCCTCATCCAAGCTGTGGATTAGCAGGAATGCTGCTCCAAGGATGCTCTATATACACCCTCTCCTGATGCACATAGTGCTAGAACAGACAGTGGATCTGCATCATTGGAGACCCAGCCCATCCTCACTTCTTCTCAGACTGTCCCTCCTCACTCCCAAAAAAATACCTGCACGATGTAGTCCAAGGAACACTCCTGGAACAGAGCTGTATGGTATGAAAGGAGGATGCAGATTCCATATGGCAAGTCCCCAAACTTTGTTCTTTTTTCTGCAGCTAAAGTGCATTAATTTCTCTAGTGCACAGCCCTCCATACTGGCAGCTTAAGGGGTAGGATTTGGCCCTTGGACAAAAAGGTTCAAATTTGTGTATTTAGAACATTTTTTTAAAAGCTAAATGTTCATTCATGAATCAAGTTTCTTTGTCCAGTAGAAGCAGAACATCTTCTTTCCTCCATTCGTCAACAGAAGTTTGCATTCACCAGCGTATTAATATACAAGAAGAGAGTCCATAACAGAGAACGATATTGGTTATATTTCACCAAAACTATACGTGACATATTTTGTACCCAAAAGACACAATTGCCTGATTGTGATATATAAATCCTACAAAATAAACCTTACTCCCCTACTGATGCATCTCTGCAACATTTGGATATATGTATAAAACTTAATTTATCAACAATTTTAGTTAAAATAATGCTATATTAGTCATCTTTATCTATTTAAAGCCAATGAAAAAAATTACTACAAAAGCCAGCTTCTTGGAAGTCATACACCAACTCTAGTGTGCATTTCATTCACCAAAATCCTGTACTGAGTCCAAAAGGTACAGTTAAGCAACACATTTCCCTGAAATGGTAATGAAGTGCAGCCAAAATAGAGATAATTATTTTAATTAATGGTAATGATTTTAACGGTTGAACATTTTAACTAATTAATTATGATTGATTGCTTGTTACTAATCAAGGAATGTGATTCAAAGTTCTAATTGAAAAACAGAGTAATGGGTACACTAAAGTGAGTATGATATACTTCTTCTGAGAGTAACGGCATTTCCTTTTGATATGAATCATTTTTTTACTAAAATTCTTTCACAGTGTTTGAGACAGCCACAAAATAATGTATGTTAGCTTTATTTAACATTAGATATTTTCACCCATCGAAATATTAATTTTAAAATAAATAGATGAAGAACTCTCATGAAAACTGGGCATTATTTCAGGCCATTTCTAAAATCTGCTTAACCTTCGAATGCTATGCTTACTGCTAAAATAGCATAGGACTTTCTTCTAATTATAAGCAAGGGAGGAGCAAACTGTACAATATTTTTATCTTGCATAAATCTTTGAAGTTCCCCAGAACAAGGCTGTGCTAAAGATCCCAGTAATTCAATCAAAGAGTTAAAAAGGTCTTGTGATCCTTTTTTTAAAATCCCTCACCACTGCACTACTGCCAGCATAGATCATTGCTAGCATTTCTTCCACTGACTCATCAACCTCAGCTCAAAAATTCGAACAGTAGCAATTCCTCTGTGGCTAGCACAAGGATACTGCAATGGTGACAGAATTCCCAGAGTCCTCAATGTAGCAAATAGATACTTATCAGATCAAATAGTAAATACTAATTAGTGATGATGATAACACTTGGTACTTATGAGGTAGTTCTTGTTGAAGCATCTAAAAGAACTTCACAAATACTAATTCTTACAACACTTCTGTGCTACCTCAGCATTCTTCTACAGATAGGGAAAGGAGGACAGAGGTCGAGTGACTTACCTAAGCTACACAGATGGAAAGAGAAACACTCAGATCTCTGCTCTACACCAACGGACCTCATGCCCTCTCAGGTATACCTTGGAGATTTGATTTAAAGAATCACCCAAAAGTTTGGATGCTTAAACTATCTACAACTCTTGGCTCTGAAAAAACTGGGATAAAAAGCTCAGGCTGTCTTGTGAGATTTCCTGTACTCTTTGCTCCCAGCCAGAAGTACCATAGGAACAGCCTTTCTGACAGTGTTTTGGCACTTGCACTTTCTGTCTTGGCTGAAAACAGAGGAGCCTTGCCATGCAAAAAAGCTAAATAGTCAGATTTGGGTGAAGGAGCAGAGGTGGTAGGAAGAAAGGGATTTCACCTAAATCAGTTTGTTCCCCAATACCTAGTCCTAAACATTCCCTTTTACCTAGTGTAAACAAGCATCACAGGCTTAACACCACTTAACAATTTTTATCCACAACTTGTCTCCCTCTGTTTTGTGTTCCCTCAGTAGAACTTGCCTAGTTAAAATAATGGTAAAAATTGTATACGCTAGGTGAGAAAACAGAAACATACTGCTAGTTCTCTTTTGAATACATCACACAAATCATAGTTTGGCACAACTTGATATGATTATCCATTTCTGATCAAGAGAAGCCCATGACGGAAATGTCAAGAGAGTTGCAGGTAACAAGGGGTATATTGGTGGTGCTCTGTGGAAATGTGTACGGTGCTTTCCTGTACTATGCTTCACTTTCATTAGTACTACCAGATTTATTCACACTTTAAAATGTACATAGAGAGAGAGAAATTGCCCTATTAATAAATGGAACTCATTTAAAAATAACTAGTTTCAGGCAGATAGCTTTAAAATAGTAGCTAACGATAATTTTCATTTGCAATTATCCAACAGTAAACTAAACTCTGCCCCTAGTTACAATGATACAATTCTAATGGATTCTTCTGCAGTTTCACCAGTTTAAGAGAGCTGAATTTGGCCCAGTCTGTAGAAGGTAAAATGTAATGATATGTACAAATAATCTTATCTCAACAAAGAGAAGCGTGATGTCAGTTTCTACTCTGTAAGGAAAGTGTGTCTGGACTAGATTCGGATTAGATATTACTGGAAAACAGTGACTAGTCAACTCAGATTTCTCTTGCTGCTTTATTATTAGATTGTCCTACATGAGGGAATGCATGTGGAGAATGAAGGAGTTACATGTAGTCGCTTTTATAAATCTCATGCTGCATGTGGGAATGAGGGAGTTATGCATAGTATTTGTGTTTTTTATAAATCTCATATGCCCCTAGGGTTTTCTGCTTCATGCTAAACTCCCTGACAACCAGAAATCAAAGGAAGTAGTTAAGGAGAAGCCAACAGGAAATGAAACAATCAGAAGATAAGATACCTGGGATAAATGGTTCAAAAGGAGTTAAGACAACAACTGGGTCATTGATTGGGAAGTAGTTACCTATCTGGCTTCATCCAGGTCACCATGGTTTATTCTTCCCATACCAAAATCCAGAATCAAAGGGGATCCTAAACTTTAAAGATACTGATCTCAGAAAATATGGGGGCTGAGTGAGTTGTCAGTGGGCTAAGGCTGACACCCAGACTGAGAGAGACATACAGGGACTAAAGCAAGCAGGTTGACTGTCTCAACCCAGAGATAGGAATAAATTGGACCTCCCTGAGCTATGGATAGAGAGATTAATTTTAGGTAAGGAGATAGACGGCCAGGGCTTTTGTTGTTTTTTTACCTTTTGTTCTCCAAGTGCTATGTAACTTTGTGTGAATGAATAAATAGTTCACTGTTTTGAAAAAGTTGATTTTGAGTCACTTTAATCAGTTGATATCACAGGCTCTAGAAGAAAAAGGGCTTGCAGGTACCAAAAGCAGATGGGCCTGTGTGATTAACATGATTGAGAAAGCTGGGGTTGCCACCCAGAGATCTAGTCCCAGGGTGGATGGACCATGAGAAGAGGAAGGCAGTGAAACCTGGCCTCAAAGAGGTATAACTCGAGAGGGAGTGAAAGGGGTCTGAAGCATAGCTTGCACTGTACCATGACACTGAAACAGGCCCATAGGTTTGAAATACCACCTGTAGTTCACAGAAGAATGAAGAACTTCAAGAAGTTGTTTTTCAGGTTTGACAGTGGGTTTGGTCTCATCCTTCCTTACTCAACAAGAAGAATCCCAAAAGCAACATTTGGCACTTATTTTAAATCAAAATAGCAGGTGTAATGCTGTATCTGTATTCAAAGAATACACTGACCCTCACAATAAACCTTGAGGGGTAGATAATTGTGGAGCAGAATTAAGACAATCTGGGATCCCAGACATACCCCTATAGCATCATTAATGGGACCTTCCAAAGCAAGAAGGGCAGGCACTGCTCTGCGGAAGGTGAGGAGGTCAAGTGGCTTCCTCCCTGACTCGAAGGCCTTCTGCTCTGGAAGCTCTCTGCAGACTCAGAAAAACACTGCTGCATTGATTTACACCTGGTTCATGATTTCAAGCTTTTCTTTGCAACCATAACTTCTCTGCAATTCTGCAGCATTTCTAGAAGGTTCGGGAGGTTATGTGGCGAGGCAATTCTCTTGCTTGCCCATTAGTATGTGGCTCAGGAGAAAGGGATTTCGACAGGTTTTCATATGGAATATTTTGTGTTTGAGTGAAAAGCAATTTCCCGACAGCTTTGATTCCAAATTTCAACATTATGTCACTTACTAAAGTATCAAACACATCATTAACCAGCTCTAGCAGGTTTTGTTACATGATGAGTCAATATCAGCCGAGAGTATTTAACCCATTTGTTCCTCTTTGTACATTCTGAATGAAATCTGCCCTGAACATTTCTGTTTTCTTTGTACAACAGTGTATTTGAATTGCTTGAAACCCATTTCTATTAAACTCCATGGATGTTTTAATCTTCACTGAACACTTACTCTATTTAGTGCTTTACAATAATCAAATTGCTCTCTACGCCAACTTTAATCACAACACCCTGGGAGGCAGCTAAATATTATTTCCCACATTTTACTGCTGGGGAAATGGAAGTAGAGGGATTAAAAGCCTGAGCATCTAAAATGACCATGGACTTCAATTAGTGTTGCAAGAGATCAGACCCTCTGAAAATCAGTCGATTCAAGGACACGTTGCAATACAGTGGCAGAGCTGGGAGTGACTCGGACCTGGGTGTTCTTGACTGCTAATGCTATATTCAGTCTTGCGGTACACACTTCCTCTCTCATAACGTACACTTTCTACATAACCAACATTAAAAGGAAACCACAGTGTTGGGGTTTTTTAAAGATTTTTTTTTTAAATCACATTCTACCAAGAATGGGATTGGATGTTTTAGATACCAAAGATTGACATGCATCCACAGTTTACAAGGATTTGCTAGATATGCTGGACACCATAAAAAGCTACGATCTAGCTGATTTTTTTAAAATTTCGTTTTTGGCTTGTGAAAGTAGCAGCATCGCAGCCCAAGAACTGTTTAAACTAGAGATGGACTGTTGTCACAGGTGGCTTTATAAAACCTACTGATTTTGGTTTGGGATGCACAGGAAAGTGATAGGAAAGTGTCTGAAACTTCATGTTCCAAGTTTCCACTGCTCATTTGTGGTATTATCAGATAATCAGATAAATATTATCAAATAAAACCCCATTCCCTTGTGAAGTAACTTTTGCCCAGGTTCTTGGATTAAGACTATGGAAACAACACACACTTGGCCTCACATTACTAATCCACATAGCACATAGGAACACACAGTCAGTTCCCAGCATTGCTACACTGCAAGTAGGAACACGTGTCTTTGGTGGAGGAGGAAGAGAAAGAGGGTGTATTATATGCTCCATCACTAACCACCACTTTGAGACACAGAAAATACGTTTAACTGGGTCAACTACCAGGGGACAAAAACAGTGAAAGAGCCTTTCTGTTAGAAATGGGCTGAAACAGTGTCCTGGCCTGGATTTGGGTTAGGTTTAGGGACTGAAACATGGCAAGGTTTGAATACTCTGGTGCAAAAATCTCTAGAGCACCTTCAAGAGTTTGAAGAAATCTTGTGAGACTGGGCTGAGTCTTAACCAAATCTGATATTTCAGACTGAATTCTGAGAATGTGCCAGGTCCTGAGGAATGAGAAAAGGAAAACAGAACAAGTGGTGAGAGCACTCACCAACAAAAAAGGAGAGGCAACAAGCAGCAGCCAGTTACAGAATGGCCACTTTAGGTATATGTCTGCCAAATTTAAAGGGCTAGCCACAGAAAGGAATGCTGGAGAAGTCCTGATAAGAAGGCAACTCCACACTAAGGAGCATCAGTAGAGACCAGGCAGTCACCAAGGAAGGTGCTTTTGGGTAAGAGTTGTTTCTGTATTGTGCATATAATGTAAACTGAAACTGGAAAATAGGCCCCTACCCATATTTAAAACTTTAAAGCAGGTTCTAACCTGCAGATATGAACCTTCCTCCATGACTCTCAAAATTCAAAGTGATCCAGTTCCATCACCAGCCCCTATAGACTACAGTAACTTCTGTGTGTCCTGCTGGAGCTATTCCACCTTGTATAAATTAAATGTTCATTGAACCAGAGAGAGAGAGAGAGAGAGACTGACTCTATAGCCCAGTGCACTCTTTGGGCACTTACTGGAGATGTAGGAGACCTAGAGTCAAATGAAGATGAAGAAGACCCAAGATCAAGATGCCAAAGGTTAAATGGATTAAATGGATATGGTGACTGAACTACCCTTTAACCCCTAGAGGTAATCCCTCCAATGGGAAAATTGAGTTACACATGTGAGGCAGCATAAGGAAGTTTTGGCTGTCACTGCCCATGTTGTAGCTATCCAAGGAACAGAGGACTTTTCATCTCTAGGACTGTCAGGCTGACTCCTTTCTCAAGCAGTGTTTTTCCTTGGAAAATGGTGGCACGGCATGACAAATATACAAGAATTGCAATCTAGCTGTTACACACAGTGCTATCAACTAAACAGTGTTGGATCCCAAAGGCATAGTGGGAAGGCCCCATGAGATTTGATGGAAATAAATCACCATTTTGTGAAGCCTGAAGTGTAAATTCATGCAAACTGCATTGGTTTTTTGGTTGGCTTGGTTTTATTTTGTGGCAGATAGCAATATTTTCTAATATAGCCTTCTCAGAGGTTAATTTCTCTCTTTTACTTTGGAAAAAGCATTAATTTAGTCAATTAGGTGATACATATGGTATTAACCCTATGTTATGTATGTTCATACCAATTTAAGTCATCTCATTTAAAATATTCCAGTAATAAAAGGGTGTGTTTAGTATTTTTAAAGGAAAAAAGCAAGGAAGGTGAACTGGAAGGAGAAAAACTTACTGTGAGGAATGTGTTAGTCTCTTTGACTGTTTAATAGATAAGAATGAATGTTGCTGTTTAACTAGATCCGGTCTCTGAAATATCTAATTAAAACTGATGTGCTTATTTAGTTTCCAATTCATCACAGGTGGGCCCACATTAATGTAAAAATGAAAGTAAATTACCAGCATTTGGCAATCTCCCTGAATGTCATTCACATTATTAGCTGAAATCTCAAAATGCATTTTAAAATATGGTTCACAGGTAGTGCTGTGTCTGAAGTAAAACCTATGGTGTCCAGCTTCTAGTGTTTTACCTTCATATAATAATCTGAACTTTACTGCAGGAGCTGCTAATTAATATAAGTTATATGATCTGCAAAAGCGCTTTTAGGAAGAACATTCTCAGGGAGTTTCACCCACTTTCCTATCACTAATGTCACCTGGGGATGGTTGTTTAGATTGGCCCAACTCTTACTCATCTCTCCAGCTAGAACCTCATAACATTTTCAAAATACTTAATTGTTATCAGATTTCAAGATTACACATGAGAATGTTTCCTTCCCACCACTTTTCATTTGCCTTTAAACCTTTATAGAAATCATAAAGATTTTCTTTAGATCAAAGCACTTTTGCGCTTTGATTAGCATGTATTTCACTAGATTCATAACTGTACAGTAAAATGGGACAAATAATAGAGAATAAAAATGTTAAATCATCCCAAATATATTAGTATATTTTACAAATATCTTAGCTTGTCTTTGTCCCAATCAATGAAATAAAACTTAATTTTACTATGTTTGGTTGTAAAAAATTCACGTGAATCTTCAGAAACATGTTCACATATCATCTGAGCCACAAGTTTTGTATACAGATTTGGATGTTGAACATCCCAAAGTACAGGAGTGATTGGATTTTATGATCAGGAACCAGCTTTGAAAGTTAGATTCGGGTCCAGAGCCAGTTTACAAAACTCCTCCAAAGTGCCGCAATGTTCTGATCCAGCTTTTAAGTTCGGTCATTTCTAATCAACACATCCATTTATTTTCTGTGACGGGTAAAATCTTTAGAGTGGCTTATGTTATGTTAGTTATTGCAATGTTGAAATAATGGGGCATGTAAAGCCTAGAGAAGGAAATTCTAAGGGGGCATCAAAACAGTATTTAAATATGTAAAATGTTGTTATAAAGAGGACAGAGATCAATTGTTCTCCACGTCCACCAGGAGCAGGGCAAGAAGTAATAAGCTTAATATGCAGCAAGGGAAATTTAGGTTTGATATCAGGAATAAAATTCCTAACAATAAGGATAGTTAAGCACTGGAACAGATTGCCAAAGGAAGGTATGGACTTCCCATCATTGGAGGTTTTAGAGATGAGGTTAGATCAGGGATAATCTAGGTATTCTTGGTCCCGCTTCAACACAACAGGGAGATTAACTAGACGACCTCTTGTATGTAGTCCCTTCCAGCCATACATATTCTATCATTCCATCTTGTAAAATCAGCAACACTAGCACTCAGGTGCTTAGTGCGAGACTGTATAAGATATACACTGATGCAAAGCCATGTATATATGAGTGTTGGATCAAGCCCTTAACATACAATTATTTTCTTTCAAACAATCTCCTTAATGTATCAGGTATTAGTGGAACTATAGTAAATGGTTACATTGTCAAAAATGCAAATCACTTTTTGCAAAAAAAAAATTAAGAAGTTCAGAATTTCCCATTCTGTAAGATTCAGAAAGGAATGAATATATTTATTTCTCAAAATTTGAAAAATTCTTATTTGATTTTTTTATTATTATTATTTTCATTCCCTGTCTCCATTTGCATTTTGCCACTGACAAAAGAGGAAGCAAGAGGGAAAACAAAAACTAAAAATATAAGAAAATGAAAAACAAAAGTAAAAACGGCAAAGATTTTGTTTTGTTGGAAAAAAAGAACCAAAACGATTAGGAGAAAATATTATTACTTTGTCAAAATTTTCATTTTTTTTTAAAAAAAAAAGGACATTTTTCATTAAAAATATTTTGGACAACAAAATTGATCAGCTTTAATAGTACATTAGTGCAATGAACTGATGTAGTTCCTAAGTATCAAACATACTGGCTTGCCTCAGTACACACCACAAGATGCTTAGGCTTCAGAACCCAAGCTCCAGCTCAAGTCACAATGTCAAAGCAATGTCTACGTAAATATTTTAAGTGCACTGGCACAAGCCCACCAGCACAGATCTATGGACTCATGTTTGGAGTCTCACTCCCAGATGCACTACAAACATACCCAAAGCAATGGAAACACACCTTGATGTCTCTACTGGATTATGCACAGGGCCCCAGCTTGCGGAGGAGTTGGATAAGCCACCCCTCTCCTCAGTGACTAGCTCAGGGATCTGAACTCACTTGTCAATTCAGTCTTCCACTACCTAACTGTCTAGAATGCTCGCAACAGCTCAATAGGCCTCACAGTTCCAAATCGTATCGTAAAAGAACTAAAGGAGAGAGGGAGGAACAAATGGGAGTAAACGGAGGAGCGTGAAGAAACATACTGAAGCTAACGATACAGAGAAGGAGAAGTCATATTGGAAAAGAAAAAATACTTTGAGAACGTTTTAGATTTAAAAAATGAAGATAGAGAGATGTTACAGACAATGAAAACAATGCAAGAGAACGAGAATAGGAAAGGGAATAAACAAGTGAAATGTGGGATTTATTTTGTTTGCTTGGGGTATTTTGGATCACCCTCATTTTGTTTGGTCAATTAATTCAGAGGCAACTGGCTAACTCTTTCACAAGAATGTAGCAAGAGCAATCTAGCTAGAGGGCAAGAAATGTAGTTTGAATGACAACAATGCCATGAATTTCTAGGTCCCTGCATTGTATATAGGCTCCGGGAAGCAGGAAGAGGAAGAAAAATTCACACTACTACTAGCACTGACAGGACACTGATTAGGGATTAAGTTTTCTTCAATACTGTCTCCACCCAACCACAGAGTGTCATTTTGAAGAATCATTTGCAGTAAATGACAGCAGAGGAGGTACAAGGCGAAGAAATTGGTGGAAAATAATAAGAAAGAAGTGCTGTAGTTTGATGAGGGTAATAGCCTTTCTAACCAGTGTCGTACTGCATTAAGTTTTCCATGAAATTATTTAAAACGGTAGGGAATCCAACATCCCACATTATTAACCTCTAGCCTGTTGAAGAAAATCAGAAAGTTATTTATGAGTCTTGGGCAGCAGGTGAACTTGATGTCCCAGATTATGTCAAATGGAACTCCAGGAACACTGCCTTGTGTTGATAAAGAACAGCACTCCAGTTAGTCCCTGATTCAGTAGAACTGGAAGTGATCTCTCAGATCAAAGCCTTAGACAGCATGCCAGCCACCAGGCTTTCCTTTTTCTGTCCAGTTGTACAATGAGCATGAAACTCTAATTCATTCTGATCAAGGAAATATGTACAGTTGGTGATAAAACTCTAGTATTAGGACAGCTATTACAGTATAGCTATACAGATGTGAATAAAGTTTATTATTTATTATTATAGTTATTGTATGACTACTGTATTAGATTTTCCATAATTCCTAGTACTTTTAAAGTCCTAGTATAATCATTATTAGAAATAGTTTCATGAAAATTTTTTTTGACCAAACTAAAATATATTTATGAAAAACCAGAAACCCCAAACTGGAAATTTTACAATAAAAATGTTCTGGTTTTGGTTTTCAAACTCTAATTTTTTTAACCTTCAATGGTTAGAATTCATATCGTAAGTGACAATTCACAAACAAAATGAAATATAAAGCAAAATAAGTAACCAGGTCTAATCAGATTTAATAAGCCTCTGGAATTGTATCATCCTCAGGACTATCCATGTTATCATTCAAATCATCCTTCCTTTTTGCTAGACTGCTAGAAAAGTAGTTTGACAACATATTCCTAAAATCTTTATCATCATTAAAAGTAACATGTAGTTTAGCAGGAAAAGCACTAATGTAGTAATATCTAAAAAAAAAAAAGTAAATTGAGATTTCATTATTAAAAGTTTTTCTGACATCCTTGGCTGGGAAAAAAAAAAGTGGTTTTCTTCATTGTTAAAATATATCCTTTCTTCCTCCAGGGAAACTTGTATGACTTCTTTATTTTTCAAGTACTTACATTTAATAGAATAGAAAATATGGAGAATTTTTTTTTTAAATATATGAAGTCATTTAAATGTTAATTTTGAAATATCTGAAGATTTGGAGGGCAGGTTCACATTTTTAATAGTTTATTTTTTATGTTTTTATAGATCTACATACATAAATTAATGGTAGCTCTGAATTCCAAAGATAGAAATACAGAAAGGGGCCTTAGTGGCATCATAATGAACAGCTGTTTGTGGAGACAATGCCTTCCTCAACACCCAAAGGAAAGGAGGGAATGCTGAAATGTTGCCTGAATATTCAAAAATATTCCAAAGACTAAATCTCTCCAAAAACAAAATGTGAGTAGTACATTTTTGCTTCTAATTCTTTGTGGGTGATACTACACCCACAAAGTATTTTATATTAATTATATGCCCACATATACATGCATTTTCAAGAGAGGATTTTTGTTTGTTTTGTTTTATATAAACTTACTACTATTTCAGTGTCCCTGAATGGCACTGGTGTCTCAGTGAGAACCGCATTGCACAATTGCTTAAATGAACTATAGAAATATTTGCCATTTTTTGAAGAATTACTTATTAGCCCTGATGGGGAAGGACAGTGAACTTGACAACATCATGAAATGACTAGGTATGATAAACCTGATAGCTGAGATTTTTAGAAGAGCCCAGGGGATTTACCAACATATCTTCCAGCAGAAAATGAAATTCAGCATTTGAATGAGAAAGACAGAAAAAATTTAAATTGTTGTAAGGTAATTTTTAAGAAATACATTACTGATTACTTACAACATGTTAGTACAGAGAGGCTCCAAACAAGGAACAGGGCCACAGTAGTGCTAGGTCCTGTACAAATATTTAGCAAAAAGGACAGATCTCATCCCAGATATCTTACAAGCCAGGCTGATGACAAGACAACAGATAAATATAACAGACAAATGTGTAGGAGGGGGACAAGAAGATAACAACAAAAAGAGCATATTTTTGCATAATAAGTAGTAAATTCAGGAATTGATTTAACAAATGATTTAACCAAACAAAGTGCCTATGCAATAAATTATCTAAGAACTTTGAAAGTACCTTGCCTTTCTCCTGTACTTGTAAGGTTTAAGTCTTCATACAATACACATTCCACTCCAATATTTTATAAGAACTAATTTATTTTCATGTAGTGCTCACCATTTAAAAGTCACTACCCAATTATTTACATTTCCTATAACTAGAACTGTAAATTACTGCACTATTTTAGACACCACCATGTGGTAGCCATGGGTAAATGCTAATTTTTATAGGTGTTCATTGTACTGTACTACATCAGTTCTCTATATCGCTGTTATATTTGCAAAATACTTTGGGATCCATTGATCTGAAAAGTACTAGGTACTGTAAGTATAAGTTGTTATTATTATTCTAAGTTATTTCTGTGGAGGAATGGGCAAAGCTAGAGCCATCTTTTGCAACAACAAAAAAGGATTCGTTCCAGAAGGGATGACATTTTCTGTGCATAAAGGTGTATCATAAATGTTATACACAAAGGCAAGCTCCGTAATGGTTCACTCATGATTCAAATGAGATACTAATCTGGATAAATGTAGAAAGGGAAAGATTTCATCCTTTACCTTTATCTGCTGCCCTCAACTCCTGGTTTTACTCTCCACATAAGAATGTCCTTCCCTGTGATTCAGTTTCAGAAATATTCAGTCAGTCCTAGCCAGAACACTGGGTATTAATGTACCACTGAGTACATTTAATTCCCCCTCAGAAGGTGAAATTAAAAAGGAGTCAGTTTTTAGCTGCCGTCGTATTAGGCACCACAAGATAATTAAATATCAGAGGAGGAGCAATCAGTGTATCATCCACACTGAGACCAAATTCACATTGAAATATATGTTGTAATTGGAAGTGCTGCCAGAATTGATTTGGGTATAATTGAAATTCATCTTGCAGATCCAAGATTTAAAGATACTGGTGCAAATTCATGCCTTATGTAAGCTGAACATAATAGGTAGAGTTAAGCCAGAAATTAATTTGTCCCACTGTTATTTTTAAGTAAATGTAGTCCTCCTGAAAGGTCCTATATTTTATCCAAAGGGGTACAACATGAGCAGCAATGTGCTTCAACCCAGTTCTAGGGGCCAACTATGGGAATACAGTCCATTTACTACCTCAATTGAAATCTTTGAGCCTATCGGGCTAGACCAGTCAGCAAGAGTATCAGTTAGTGTCCTTTGTAATGGTATTTTTTATGATGTGGACATATCCAAAGGAATTAATATGAGATTGACTGATTTCATACAGGCTTCTGAAATTCTATTGGATGGTAACAACTTTCAGTCATGACCAATATGATCCAGATTTGAACCAAGACCTAAATCTTTAACCTAAATCATGAGCACAGCATAGGCTCATTTTTCAGAAAATCTTTGATCCCTCACTCTTTATTTGCAACAACTTCAAGGCCCTACCCAAACTCTGCCCCTCTCTACTCATCCACTCTTGCCACTCATGACGACTACCATGTAATTACATGTTCCTGTAGATAACATGCACTTAAGAGAATGATAAGCCTTCTAGAGAATTTTTAAACCATCATTCTGTAGGAGGGATATCATTCTCTATTACATTCTACAGATTCTTAATGTAATTTCTGGTAGAACCCCATTAGTCACATCTCTTAATTTCTATAAAATATTTCTCCAAGGGAAGATGTAAAAGTAATTACTAGATAACAGATCATCACCAAACTGGCCAAGTGTATACACATATACCTGATTTGTGAATGCATTTTTGATATTTACACCCATAAAATGCTTGGTAAAAAAATATGCAGACAAAAAAACATTGAAGATCTGGCAGACTATTGAAAAGATGAACACAGGGCATAAGACATGCACTGGTACCATCCGAATTTTTGAATGGAGAGGTTATTCTATGCTTAACATATAGCACTGTTTTCCCTTTATCTGTGCGGGAGGGAACAGATCTGTGCGGGAGGGAACAGATGTTTAACTGACACATCCATAGTTCTGGGCAGTGGAGAACCCCATCAATATTTGCAAACACTAACAATTAATTTGAGATGCTTGCACAACCTCAGACTTCACATGATAATTTCTAGGAATGAACAATCCTTGGGGCTTCTCCTACAAATGCTCCACACACAAAATTCCAGCTGAAGTCAATGCGAGTTTTGAGATCACAGGGGCTGCAGGCCTGGGTCCCTTGTGAACAACCAGCGACATAAACTAAATTTGGACCTTGGATAGAAGCCCATAATTTCCTTTTGCTCCCATAGGAGCATGAGTTTCAGGGTGGAATTTGGCTTATTAATTTGGCTTATTAATGAAGAGGAAGATGATTTACAAGATATTTTGCCTCGTTATCCATATTGCTTTCAATGCACTACATGACATCTTTGAAAATACTGAATTCCATACAGTTTGCCTATTATTTTTCCTGAATTAATTCTAATGGGCAAAACGTTTTGAACAGTGGTAGATTACACTGCAGCAGAAACAATTCTTCCGTCAGTACCTTCTGCCTGGAATCTCTTAAATGTCCTCATTTATAGTACTGATTTTTGCAAGCTTCAAAGAGTTAAGAAGAATATCAGTCAGATCATTCAAGGAAAAAACAAACTGAGCCAAATTCATCCTGGGTATAACATGAGTGAAATCAGCTAAGTTGCATCCGGGATGAATTTGGTCCACTACTGAGAAATACAGAGATGACAAAAAGTAGAGATAAAAATGTGCTTCTTATGAACTCTGGGAGAAAGAAGGGAGGTGGAGGGGGAAGAAGGTTTCATAATTCAGAGAGTGGCATACGAAGCAGTGCTCAGAAAGCTGCTGGTGCACATTTGAGTTTCTTGCAGAAGCCATAAAATTCAAGAAGCAATTGAAAAAGTCAGGATAACAAAACGAGGAAAGGATGAGGAAGAAATGCTGACCAAGTTGCTCAGAGAAAAAAAAAGTAGAAACACAGGAAGTTGAAAAAAAATGTATAAGAGTTTAATAACTGGTTGAAAGAGAGGACGTACAAGACAATTAAACCTTGGCAGGAAACAATTTTTCCCACCTCTGGAATATTTTCAAGAGCTAAAAACATTTTTCCCTGTCTCAAATCAGGACAAATAGTCAAAATCTCAAAATGTTCATATATATAAAAACATATACAGGTCAAACAAAACATATTTTGATTCTGACTTTTTAAAAACCTTTTAAATCTAATTAGCCTGAATTCCAAGTGACTTTTCATTTTGAATCAGAAAACCAATTCTAATGACAATGAGAAAAGCCCTCCACTTGCAAAGAAAATTGTGTGGTGCAATTCATTTTAATTAACATTGCCACACTTTCAGGAAGAGTGGGAAATACTAAGGAGGACATTCTGCAGTAAAATACCACTTAGCGTCACGATATCTAGTGCTCTCTCTCTGGAGATGAATGAGAACACATTTAATAATATATTTTAGCTGTGGTCAAGTATAAGAAAGGCACAAATGACAAGCTTCCAAAGTCTGTTTTCTATGTTGCAAATGCCATTAGAGATTTAAACTACAAGAAAGACAATAATCTGTAATGATCACTGGAAATAAAGTATCTAATATAAGATTATTGCAACTCTGATGGGAGATGAGCTTCTGAGCATCCAAGCTCCGTCCCATATCAACCAGGACTAGTTAAAGCTAGTGGTGCTGTGGTTAATCCAAGCTTTCCAACTTCCCCCTCCCCCAGGAGGTGCAGGACCGACCCAGGGCACTGTGCTCATTAGCCCCCACTTCCCACCACCATACCAAGGGCTTCACCAGCAGTATACTTTCACAGCCTCCTGACATCATGCTCCCTTTATGTACAACCTTCTCTTATGTGAACAATTCTGCCTTTTCCAAGCTTTAATTGCAATCCCCCCTTTTTTAAAAAAAACCCTTAAGACTGTACTTTTGTATTGTAAATAAAAGCAAGGAATGAACAGGAGGTGCATGCCAGCCATCACCCTGATCACTGGATTAGTTTGTTGCATACATTCCCTCCCACAACTAGGCTCTGACTTTTTAGACTACAAGCTCTACAAGACAGAGGCGATCTTTCTATCTGTTTGTACAACACATCGTACATTTTGTGTGCTACTAAAACACAAACACCGCTCTAGAAGGGCGATTGGGAGAGTTCTTAGACCAACATCTCTCCCTTACACAAACTGCAGCCACACTGAACTCAATACGCCTTTTCAGTATAACTTAAATGATACTTTGGCCTCTTTGACTCCACTACTGTTTTCACTGCTGAGCCCACACACAATTTTAATAATGATTACAGACCAAAACTTTTCAGGCTTAGACAATTTATAAGGTCACATTGTTTAGATGAAGCATTTTAACCTCATTTTTCATCAGATGTTTGAGTTTGGTGCCTACATAAACCTCCCTTTTAAATAGCAGTGTGCTATTCATGTTGCTTTCATATGCTGGTAGGGTGGAGGTATCAGAATGTATGTAACGTATAAAGTATTTAGTCTTCTTACTTTAAGCACATGCTTTCTCTTCCCTTGAGCATTAATCTTCCACCTACTATAGAGATCACCCAGTGTAATATCTTTTCAATTAACACAAAGAGAAATGCATCATCAATGGCATCATCATCCACAATTGGCAATTACTGCCTAGTTAAGCTACTTGTTCTGTCTTTTGGGTGGCATGTATACTCACACTGATGATGATGATGATTACAACAGCAAAGGTCAGACTTGTAGTCTCTCAGTACCCAGTCATCCTGGCTATTACCATAATTGACAGTTTTTGCCAGAAGCACATTTATTGAAAGCAATATGAATGCCACAAGGACGGTGTATAAAAATAGAGGAGATTTGTCTGCCGTCTTTCCTCCTCTCCCAATTGCCAATTGTAATTAGATCTTCAGGCTGCTTTGTAATCAGCTGTCAGTTTCAGAGTATAAAGACTTCTGCAACAGAATATGTGTTCTATGGCTTTATCAGCCTGAGTCCCAAGGCCTCTAGAAATTGCCCACAATATAAATTGCTGCTCAGTCTAACTTATGGTGTACATGGAAAGGGAATTATTGCTACATGTGCCAGAGCTTCCTCTAGTAGAGCTAGCAAGGAATTGTTTGACAAAAGGCATAGTATTACTGCTGTGTGATGTTAGCCACCAGAGAGCTTTAAGGATAAGGATGCATTCTTTAAAACCATAAATGCCATATAAGCTATTGTGGCTGAGTTTAGGGAGGTCTCTTGATTTTGTCTGGACCACTCTGCACCTCTTCAGAAAAATTAATACATTTTGACCAATAGTCAATGAAACACAACCCTACATTAATGGAGGTGATAGAGGGACTTCAGAGTGAATCCTATATCCTATGCCCTAAAATCTCCACCTCCTTTTACGTTGTCAACAAATGTTGGACCCTCCTTCAGAAAGTGTAATTACTATTTGGTACAAGTTTTGTTTATGTGCTAAATCCATGGTTAAAGTAAGTTAATGTGTTTGCTCATGGTCTTTGGGGCTCTCATGTCGGTTTTCCATAAGGTTCTAATGAGGAGAATGAAACTCCAGACTCAACTTTATCCCATTGTTCTAAGATGCAAGATATAAATAAGATTTCAGACTTAGTTAAAAACAGTTTAGACATACATGAAGAATTGGGGCCGCTATAATTTCTTCTCTTAACCGATAAAGGTTCTCACTTATCTAGCTATTTTGTTGCTTGTTACTGAAAGAGCTGCATGATGCTTGTTCTCATTTGTACATACACAGAGTTGGTCACACCATATGTTTAGTTGTTTTGAGGGACATATACAAAAATGTTTTTATCTAGTACAGCAGAAAATCCATCCTGCTGTCTCAATTTCCCCAACAGGAGATCCGTTTGGATAAAGGATCTCTCATGTATGTCAATTTCCTGACTTTCATCAAAAATTATATGGAATAAGGATATTTGAAAACCTGATACTTGCCCAATTAATCACTGTCTCTTCTGAATTGTGGCCAGAAAGAAAGAAATCTCTCCCAATTGAAAATCTATTCTAGTCAGTATCAGAAATTTACAAATTAATATGTTCTCATGTCTGAAACTTCCAATCCTCTCTTACCTTGGCTGGAATAACACAACAAGAAACTTGGGGAAAATATGCACAGTTGATAAATAAATGTATTCAAAACTGACAAAGTCTATGGGGCCCCCTTTTCTAGTTCAAACTTTATTGTTTGTAGTAGTGCAAATCTAACAAGGTCATCATCAGCAGACGACTCTGTAGGGAAAGGGGGCTTTTTGCCAGTCATGGATGTTCTGCAGTGGTGTTAGCAGGAGCCTCACACACACACACGCCTCTCCTTATCTCACCCAAAGTCAGAGCCCAGCTCCCTTGGGACACAGGAAGCTGCTGTGGTCAGGAAAGTCCTAGCCTACACAAACAAGAGTAGCAGTGGGTCCACAGACCAGCCAACTAGATGGTTTTTGTGCGGGAGGCCCTACCATTATCACCTCAAATAAGAGTGGGCTCAGAAGAGGCCATGTGACAGATTGTCTTAATCTGGCCCTACCCCTCAGGTTTTGTGGCCTCTAGCTGGTGATGTCATTTTGGGAGCAATGGCAGAATCTCAGCAGCAGCAGCAGTGAATACTAAAGCATTTAAATAGGATCTCATAAAACTTAGAAAATGTAATAGCCAGCTCTTCGAGCAGAAATGTTAGTTTCAGTACATTTTCCTCCTGTTTCACTGTGCCCATCTGACTGTCCAGATTCATTAACTGAGCAGCCACATTTTCTAACAAATTTCCTGCAGTGATTGAAGTTTGTAACACTTCTATTTCTGCATATAGCAATTCCAACACTTCTCAGAATGATCCCTCAAAGCCCAGACTTGTGGCAGATTGTCTTTCCAGAGGGACAGCACAAGATGGGCTCTGATATGTGTCTTGATATAGTGGTAAATTAAAGTACATTAAAATAAACCAGCTACTTAGATAGTGCCTTTCATCCCAGCACCGTATGAGCTGTGCACTGCACAAACTATGCCTTACAACACTAGTCTCAGGGGCAAGACGATATAGAATAACACTCTGAGAATAACTGATTTTTCAGTATCATGGCAGCTCAAAAAATTTTTTAAAATGGACTCAGTTTGTGTCAACCTAAAACTGAAATTTTTTGTAATTTGTAGAAAATTTTAAAAAAAAAATTAAATTGTTTGTTCAACCTAAAATGAAAAGTTTCATTTCTGGGAATTTTTAACCTTTTGTTAAAGGAAATTTGGAAACAGAACGCTGAACTCATAAGGAGACCTAGGCGCTAGTCACAAAACAACAGTGGTGGTGATGCCCACCCCAACCCCACACACACACCCAATAGCCCAGTGATTGGGACATTGATGTGGGAGACCCAGATTCAAAATCCCATTCTGGACCAGTGACTTGAACCCAGGTGTCCTCACCGTCCTCCAGATGAGTACCCCCATCACTGGCCTACAACCATAAGACTATTCCGGGGTGTCTCTCAACCTCTTCTCTTGAAGCTGTTCCACTTTGTATGAAATAATTAAATATTTATTGGGACACAGACGGTGACTCTATATAGCCTAGTATTTAGGGCACTTGCTTGGTAGGCAGGAGACCTAGCTCCCAATCCTCGCGCCAATGAATATTTAATTAGCTATACAAAGTGGAACAGCTTTATTTAAAAAGAAAAATGTTTGCCAATATTGACACAAATTCACAAAATGTTTTGATTGATCAGAATCTGTATATTTTGGTGACAAAAAATTTTGCCCACCCTTAATGTACCAGGGTTTCGCTCAGGTTAGTATGCAGCGGTCCCTTTATATTGGGTTTCACTGTCAGTCATTTGATCAATCTCAAAAAAAGCCGTTTAATCTCTCTTGCACTTCCTAAGGTCCTATCTCAAATATACAGCTTTCACCAGTAACAAGCCACCTGCCAACGTTCTTAAATACTCAAAAGTGTCTTGCACATTACAGTGCTGCAGAAGGTTTTTGGAGGACTTCTCCCTCAAACAAGAAACTGGGTCATCATCGTCTCATGCTGTATTACAGCATTTCTTAGGTTTTTTATTTAAGGTTCTGTGCTCTTCTCAAATGGGCAGTAGGGAGAGGAGCAAATAAACCAGTAAATGGCTATAAGGATTCTAGATCCACAGAACGGGGAGCGGAGTGAATACAGAATGCTTCCCCTGAGCCTGCAGATTCCTCTAGCAAGGACAACATGCAGTTGAGGTTTCATAGGCTTGTGAGACTTGTTGATTGGTGAAGGAGCTCTTTGAATACTGTCTCTCAAAACCAAGTGGATCTTCAAGTGGATATCTGCTCAAGATGTGATGCTGCCCCTCTACAACCTGCTCCTCCATGAATGATTGAGTTGGGGTTGGTCCTGCTTTGAGCAGAGGGTTGGACTAGAATACCCCAGGAGGTCCCTTCCAACCCTAATCTTCTATGAGTCTATGATTCTAACCTTCCCCACAAGAAAAGGAAGGCAACATACAGAAGCATGATTCTTGAGTGAGCCAATGCAAGAGGACACTGGTGAGCAGAGAAAAGCATCCACCCACCCAGACGGAAGGCCCAGAGATTAAGGGATAGAACTGAATTTCTATGTCGATATTCTACATCATTGCAGGATAAAGTCCATCTTCCCCGTCTCTTCCCATATAAATATGAATCTTCCCTGAACAAGGGAAAATGCTTTTGAAACTCCATAAGTCTTAACTTGAAATGTTCAGATCACATATTCTATCCCACATGTTATCTAAGCAAGAAAAAAAATACAGCTTTTATGGCCAAATTCTGCCCTGACTAAGCCGCCTTTGCTGCCTACTGCAATCAAGGGGCTGCACAAGTTGAGACACAAAAGACAAAATTTGGTTCTTAGTTTTTAGGTTTGTAAACTTATGTTCTGTTTTAAATTTCTGACTTATGGAGTGATTGAACGTTGATACTTCAAATCTTTTCCAAAAATCTATTTTAAGGAATGATACATGAATTCAGTATTTTTACATAAGGTTAGCAACATTTTTCAAGTTATCAGTAAACCCATTGAATCAAAGTTTGTTAAAGACTTGTGCACCGAAGGAAGTTTCACACATGCTGAAGTACCTGCTTAACTGAGGCCTCTGTGAGCAATAACATTTAAAATGAATAGGTGCCCAGGGACCTAGATGTATTCAGTAGGGCTGGCTGAAAATACAACAATTCTATTTGGGGGAAAAATGGGAGGTTTTAAAATTTGTTTTCATTCTAATGCACACAAAAAAATGACAGCAGTAGTTTAGTGGCTAGGACAGTCCCCTGGGATGGGGGAGACAGAGATTCAAGTCCCTTTTCTGTCTAATTCAGAGTATGTATCTACAGAGATGTGTCTGAAGATTTCATTAATACGAGTAAACAGCTTTGAGCTCACCGGATGAGAGGCATTATATGCAGTAAGTGCAAAGTATTATTTTGTTTATCCTAGTTCCCAAGATGATAGCCACCTTAGAAATACCTAGCTGCATGCTTATTGTTATTCCCTTAAGTGATAGCCACAAAGAATATATTTCTGGTGCACTCAATCACAGAATTAAGATTCTTTCATTAAACTGGTTAAAGGATAAAGCCACCAAACATCAAGCTGTGACATCAATACAGATACGTTTTCTTATACACTTATCTGACAAAGAACTAATCACATGGGAGTATATTTACCACATATGTAACTATTTAAAAGTTTTCCACTGTATGTAAAAAACAAAAAAACCTAATAAATATATCTGATAAATAATGATAGTCTCCATATTTCTTTGTTTAATTCTCAGTTTTCTTGCAAGACCTTCTTGAAGTTTGGTTGTAATGGATCATTACGTCCATAATGTGCTCAATGTTGGAGTGAATTTTGAACAGTTTTTAGGCTGCATACTGTTTTCTTCCAGATAATTTACTGGATTAAAATTAGCAGTGTGAAAAGCTGTAGAGAAATCTAAATGCCTGCCAAATCAAAGAAATAATCACATTTTTATGAATATTTAATATCATAGTCATGGCAAATAAGGCAAGTAATTAGTACTTACCATAAATTTGCAAAGTATTATTTTATGTAAATGTTACATTCTACTAGTTTGATATGAATTATTCATTGTATTGCCAGACACTGACACAAACCAGTAAACATTTAAATCTATGTGTTATTAGTTTACTTACCTTTAATGATATTGTGTAGAGTGCATTTATTGTGATATTGCTAAAAAAATTCCCAAAAGAGGATGACAACAAGAAGAAAGTCAAAGTCACCTACTTCCCCACTATACATTCCAATATAGGAAAAACTTAAGATGCAAATGTACAAAATGCAAGTTCTTTCATGTGTACAGATGAAGAACCTCTCAGCTATGCCTCCAAAGACCGCATAGGGTCACATATTAATGAGGTAGGGTAAGGGATGTTTACAAAAACAATGGATGTAGGAGAAGAGGAACTACTTAAAAAAAATCCCATAAAACCTGCTAAATACATGTCAAACTCCTTGGGTCAGAGGCAAGGTCATTAATCTTAACCAAGCAACATCAAGGATCATTTTAGAAGAGTCCCATGCAGCCCATCTGTAGGTGCAATTACAGCACTGGAACATTCATACCTTTACCCTAAGGCCCAGTCCTGTGAGCTGTTGAGCATCTTTGACTCTCATTGAAGTCCTCTAATTCTTCTGATCTGTGCCTTGCAACTAGTAACCATTGAAGGCATAATCCCTTTTGACATTTGCAATTCTATGTTCATTACTTAACTACATTAAATTGCATAAACCACTTTAAGCCCATGTCCCACGTTAGATGCAAGTGCACTCTTTTTGGTATTGGCAACCCCTTCTACTATTGTGTCATTGGCATTTCACCAATATTCCTTCTTTGAAGCCATTGGTGAACAGTGTGCATAGGAGCCAACACAGATTGTTAGAATTCTAAAGTTTTCACTTAGTTGATACGTAAGTAGCTACCTTCTGCATATGCCTTTTATTTACTAAGCTAGTCTTTATCTAGTTTTTCATTAACAATACCACACTTTTTAATTGTAGACATTACAGTATTGGAAGCCTTTTTAAAGTCCAAGTTGTGACCTGTCAGTGCCTAGGGGAACAACCTGAAAATGCCAAGATCAGGGCAGGCTGCGAAAGAAGAGCAGATTTTCCCAAACTGGTGGGTGACACTGAAATTAGATTTCCCAACCAGCCACAGACAATGCTTCTGATTTCCCACACTGGTTATCAAAAAGCTAAACCAAAATATACACAGCCCCCTTTACTGCATTTCAGCCGCAGGCTCACAATCGGCCACTGGGTCCAGTAAAGAGACCAGTTATTTAAAACTCTATGCTCTTTACCAAATAGGTTCTCCTGACTCCAAAGGGTCAGCCACACTACCAGATCATTGTAAGTTTGGATCTTATCCAAAATATCACGCTACCAGCCAATCCTTTAGTAACTAAAAATAAAGGTTTATTGTAAAAGGAAAGAAAAACTATAAGAGAAATGTCAAAGGATTAAAGCAATCAGATACATATAAATGATTTGAAAGTCCATATATATCAGGTTTTCATTAGAATTGTAGAGTTTGCAGGCTTGTATAGTCCCTCTGGTGTACATCCAGTACCTAGATGTGTTTCAGTCTTTTGTTTTACTGCTTCAGTTGCAGATGAGTTGATCCAGAGGTAGGTGAAAGCTGAAGACTAAAGATGACTAAAGACAATATGGATATGGTGCAGCTGCCTTTTAAGTCCCTTGGCCTTTGCAATGCTGCTTGTGGAAATTTATAGAAATAAGATGGAGTCCAGGGTTGTATGAGTAAGTTATGGTGACTCATCAGGTTATGCCTGGCTTCTCTCCCTGGACCTATTGTACCTGTGAGTTTCCTTAATGGGCCATTTACCAGCTTATTGCTGCTGCCATGCCATCCTGTCTGGGAAGTCACCCAGAAACACAGCACAAGTTGAAATACAGATACGTCAAACATATCCATAACTTCCAATACAAATATGACACATGCACATAAACAGTATCCTCATACTTAGCAAACTATAACCTTTCTAATGGTACCTGAGATGGCCTCTCATATGAATTATTGTAATTTTGATATATTGATGTTAAATAATATCATAAATGGTCCCCCAATCCAGCCAGCGTCACACAAGTAAACTAAATCTGTTACTTCATGCCTGTCCACTCTCACTGTAAGCTCCTCAACAAAGTTAAATTAAGTTGATGATCCTTTTGTAAATCCATGGTGTGTCTCCAACCAATATGAATCTATCCTCCCATTCTCCTAAAAAAAAAACTTTCCTAGAATAGATAAATTATATTATTTTATCTTTCAGACAAACTTTATCTACTAGTGCGACAACCCCCACTAGTTGCCACATTAAAGACACTTAAGCCTTCTTATTGCATATGCAGATTATGATACTTTGATCTCTTGTATGATAATACAATCTGCATCCACCCTTTCCAAGGGATATTTACTTTCAATGGGAGTTGTGCACCTTGCTGCTTTAATCCCCTTTGATAAAGCCAGCCTACATGGGGATCTTTGACCCATTTTGCAAGGATGTGTACATCAATGGACTCTGTAGCCTATCCATTCATGGTACATATGGAAAAAGTTACTCTCTGTCTTGTATCCAAAATTTGGTCTCTGTGACAGTTTAGGCAGGGTGATTTGGGCAGGATGAAGTTTTTGGAAACTAACAAAATAGTGGATGGGCTCTTTGTGGACTGAATGTGGATGTCAGTATGAGACAGTCTTTGGTCAATGCTCTGGAAGAATGGATACCTGTAGCATAGTTAGCAGGTGAAATTTAGATTACAGGCCAGTATGTACAGTTTTCTCTGAGCCAGTTGGTATTTGTGAATCAAACACAAAAGCTACTGGGGAGGAGTGGGAGAGAGATTGACAGCCTTAAAGGGAAACACGGTACATAAATACATAAGAATGACCATACTGGGTCAATACTGGAAGATTAAAAGCTGGCTATTTACAACCCTAACTCTGTCTTTAAAAACATTTTTTTAATCTAAATACATATAAAATATTTTCCATTTTGTTGCACTTGGAGTTTTGCTACAGTGAGGAAAATTCAACCCTGGTGTAACATCATTAAAAACAATGGTATTACAAAAAGGATAAATTTGGTCCAGTAAGATTACTAGCTTACATGACAGGCTGACAATGAGACTTCAGAATCTCTATTTAAAAAGAAAAGAAAAAAAATCAGACTGAAGAGTTATTACATCCCATGTGTTTGAGATTAGTATAAGGAATGGGTTTCTTTTAAACTGACCATCTTCAGTAGTTTCATCATCTGGAAAAATTCTGCAGGAAGGAATCTGAATACGTCTTTGGGAAACCCGCTAATACAGTGGAGCCTCACCATAGGATTCTTCTTGACTTGAAGAATTTAGTCTGCTCTTGCAAAATGGGGGAGCCCATCATGCTGTTGACAGCAAAGATGCAAGGAACATCAATCAGAAAAAGTGTTATAAATCAGAACCTTCGATGCTCTTCATATTCATTTTAGAATAAAAGTTTGCCAATTGACTCAGCAGTGAGGGAAGTGGGAAGGAAGAATGGCTTCTACCTGGTGGGTGGGTTAGAATGTTGACCAGGGAGGATCCAATCCTTCACACCGTCCCGCACAACTTTCAACAAACTCAAGGAGCTACATTCTTATTATTATTAATCATGTTTTCTACGGCCGTGCCTAAGGATAAACAAAAGATGGGGCCCCGTTGTGCTAGGCACTGTACAAACACAGCGTGGTAAATGGTCCCTGTCCCCAAAGAGCTTACAATCTAAATAGAGAAGACAGACACAAGGGGAGGGGGGCAGGGCTACAACACACAAGCAGTGTGAACTATGTGATGGTAGGAAACACGTTAGTTCCACAGTTTTTTAAGCAGGGTGAAGCTAAATGGAAAGAGAAGGGACAAGGGGTGAGGAGGACAGGGCAGGAGAGAAGAGGGTAAAAGGGGCAAGTGTGGAGTGAAGATGAGGTAAAGAGACTATGAGAAAGGGTGAGGGAGAGGGTTGGAGCAAACAGCCAATCAGCATAGGGCAGAGAAAGGCCAGTCAAAGCTGTAGAAAGTTCTGTGAATGTCCAAAGGGGACGTCCCTGCTTTGTCTGCATCTGCTCCTACCCCTACCAACTGGAGTCTCTGGCCAGCTCCTCTCTGCAGTTCTACCACAAGGACACATGACAGAGAGAAGGGAGGCACCACCTGTGTGATAGTGCTGCCAGAGTGGAGAGGCTCTCTCCCCGGCACAGTTCTGAGTTCAGGGAGTACTACGGGAGGGAGACCATAGTCCCAGACAGGTCCCCTCAGATGAATACATGCAACTCCCACTGACCACAAAGGGAGCCCCACGCATGCATTTAAGAGCTTAACAGTGTTCTCTAGAAAAACAGAAGGGAGATAGTTTTAATGATCAAAGGAATATGCTGAAGAAACCCTCTAACGCCTAGTTTCTCCAACATTCCATACACAATCTCTTCCTTTTCCCCCTGCTCCCCAGCTCCCCCATGCTAATTGTGAATAACTCATGTAACACAGCCAAGGAAGGGCAGCATACTACTTGCACAACCAAAACGATGGCAGAGAAGACATAAGAACTCACCGCTGTGGACCATTAAAATGTGGGGCACATAAATGTTTGTTTTTAGCTTTAATATTTTAAGCAAAGATTTCCCTCCATTTGGGCTCATCCTGATCTGCAATCTCCACCTGGTGTTCTTCAAACCAGATGGAAATGTAAATTATTTAAAATTATGTACTTCCATTAGCAGTTGTGCTTTAAAAAAAAGAACTGTCTCCAGGATTCCAAAAAAGCAATTATGGTACCTTTGGGAGCAGGAGAGGGATGCAGTGACCACAAAGGAGAACTTGTGAACCCTCTGCACACCAGGACAGGGGTCTCCAAGCCCACACTGACTAAGCTTTGAGCAGAACATAGAAGGACCACTGGATTCATATTAGTGTCGATTCAGTGGCTCAGAACACTGGGCACGGGGGCAATGGCCACAGTTCATTATTATAATGGCGTTTCCAGAGAAGTTGTGATCCATTCTGTTCTGCATGTCGGGAGTCAATTCAATCCTCACCCTCCAAGCTCCTACTATGGTCCCTACACAAAACCTATTTACTTGGTTTTGTGCAAGAAGAGGGAGAGGATTTTGCCTGATGAAACATTCCCCTCTCCCCCACCCCAAAATAAAAGAAAAAAACTTGTATGTTTATTCTAAAAACCAACTAAATGCCTGAAAGCCCAGTACTCACAAGTTCTAGCCTGCAATATAAAAGCAGAGATCAAATAGCAGGGGGAGGGAGGAATACTTACATAAAATATATGCTGCAAACTTGAAAGGAGCAAGTGAAGTGAAGAAAGTTATATTATTTCTTTTCATGGAAAAAAATCCTGAAATATAAAAATACCACCAGAACTTTGGCAATGTAATTTATTAATGTGGTATTTGAACATTTTACTCACTTGAATCCCATTTATTATCTGTGGAGCACTGTAAAATATGTACGTAAGCAAGCAACATACTACATGACAAATCATGTGATTATTCCAAGGTAGGCACAGGCTTCAGGTACCACACAAAGACAGACAACTAAAAGCCACTTGCATTCTATGTGCTGAGAAGTGCCACATTCCTGATTGGGTGCGTTCTGTTAACTAACTCCATTCTTTGCTGTATTCTCCATCATTCTCGTATTCTCATTCCTATTGATGAGAAGCAGATCTAAGACTGCATCTCTTCTTGGTAGAGATGCTACTCTGTTCTCTTTGTGGATCATTACATTATCTTCTTTGTAACTTTGGAACCTTTTGAATGATGTTTGGTTGGTTGTATTAGTTGTCCATCCCATATCAAGATGATTAGAGTTTCCCATGTATATGGTGTCTTCTGGTTAAAACACCTAAAGAGTTGGGTCTGGGTATTTTTCATTCTCACTCTCCTTCAGTAGCCATCTACACTGATGTTTCACTTATGCAAATCACCTCACCAGATTTCAGTTGTACCCACCAACTCATAACCTCCCATATATCGGTCCCCTTTAAGTGGCAAAAACAGTGCCATTTTTAATAATGGCTTCACCTAGCAAAGTTGTGCCACCAATGTGGATATGACATAACTTTCAAAAAATAGTCCCTGTCCCAAAGAGGTATGACACCTAACTTTGTTAATAGCTTTAATTTTTTTCTCTTGAGCCTGGGTTACACTCTACATTTAGTGGTCCTGTTTAAAACTGAGACTGATTATATGTTTGTACAGCACCTAGCACAATGTGAACCCAAGCTGGTGGAACTCTCTATTTCAACAAAAATGCTAACTGACAATAAATACATTAATGATGGAAATGGTAGATTAAAAACATTTTTAAATTAACACTTTTGTAGTGTAAATGAAGCCTAAGGATCCCTTCTCATTTCTTATTGCTCAGATCCCATACTACTGCATTTGTGTAAGCATCTGGCCTTCGATCCAGTAAATTTGAACAACATACATTTTTCTAGTGTGGCTGAAGCTTACACAATGTAATTTCTGATTAGTTAACTGGAGACATAACATACCTTCCATTTATGCATAAAATATGGGTTTGATGGTATAGGGAGTCGTGCATGTGGATTAAAGGCACAATGCAACCCATAGCATGTTTACTTAAAATTCCTGGTGTTTCATGCTATATCAAAAGCAACCTCTTTTTTCTAGAGAAACTTTATGCAATATTAACAAAACTTCTTCAAAATACCAAGAAGTGGTGTACTTCCAGCATTAGTCAAGGCCCTATAGCTCAACATTTGCAAGCTAATTTCAATTTTCAAAGTAAATGTTTCAGGTAGGAGAAAAGCTGGTTGCTTCACACAGCTCTTCTACTTTTTCTTATGGCTTAACCGAAATGCAGGATATATTCATGTCATGGACTTTTGATTTTGTGATTCCAAGGAAAGAAACCACTGCCTTTTGTTATGGTGAAAAGGTTGAAAAATCATCTTTATAGTATCCTTATAGTATCTAATGGGAAAAATCACTTATGGCTGAAATTGAAGCCAGATAAAAATTATACTTTCTTTTCAATCTGAATTTAACAGTCAGGGTAGCTAACCACTGGACCAATTTACCAAGGGTTGTGGTGGATTCTCCATCACTGCAATTTTTAAATCCAGACTGGAGAATTTTTTTTTTTTAAAGAGATCCTTTAGTTGGAAAGGAATTACTATGGGGAAGTTCTATGGCCTGTGTTTACAGGAGGTCAGGCCAGATGATCACAATGGACCCTTCTGGCACTAGAAACTATGAACCTATGAAAAAGACAGTAGTATTGGTGCAAAAGAAGAAGCGACTTGGTGGTAACTATTTAAGATAACACACCACAGAAGTAATCAGACATTAATCGCAAAGGGTAAAATTTACCCTAACTGCAGTGGATGTAAACATTACAGAGTCTTCTTCATTGGGATGAACGTCACTCAAACAGACTAAATAATCCTACTCATAAGGAATTCCTATAACAACCTTCCCTTCTTCGAAACGTAAGGCCTACATGCTCCTCTCCCACAGCAAGACCCAAGGAAGCAGGGACATATAGTCTGAAATCTCCATGGTTTCAAGAAGAGCATTTAAGTTTTTCTTGGAGGGGGACGGGAGTGGTTTGCAGCAGTTTGGTGGAGCTGCCCCATTAGCCCTTAGCCCATTAGCCTAAATGGACAGGCAATATTGGGCCCAACCAAATGGATCTGGGGTGTCCATGAGGACAATCTGTGTAATCCTACCAGCCTCAAGGCCTCACTCAGGAGAAGTGCTTCCATTAGCTCCCCAGTTGAGTCTGTGCACGACCTTCTCTCCAAGAGGAAGATGAGGGAAGAAGGAAACTAAGGTTTCTAAAAGTACTTTACAAAGGCGTTATCCCCATTTTACAGATGGAGAAACTGAGGCACAAAGGTTAAGTGATTTAAGCAAGGCCATATAGTGAGTCAGCACCATAGCTAAGAAGAAACTTTGTAATCCTAGTCAACTGCTCTAAACACTGAACCATACTTCCTCCCATGCTGCCATATAATATATTATTATATAACATTTTTCCACAGTAGATCTCAAAGTGTTTGACTAAGGAGGTAAGCATCATTATCCCCATTTTACAGATAGGGAAACTAAGGCATAGGGAGGTACAAGTCTTTTGCATAAGATCACACTGCAGAGCTGGGACCGGAATCTGGGATCTGTATCCCAAGCCAGTGCTTTATCCACTGGGTCACACTACCTCCATATAGGCAAATGCCCCTTTCTACAGCCCCTATTTGCAAATTCATGAAGGAGACCCCCAAATGTCCTATCCTCACCGGCAGAAAGAGCTTGATCATACACAGCAATGGGTGGAAGAAGTGCAGGAGGGGAAAACACTGGACAACAAATGAGGAGAGAATGCCTCACAGTGAAGTGCCGTTGCTTATGTTCTTGGCTAGGACCCTTCTCCAAAAATAAAATGGATCCTCTCCAATGTTCCACACATCTAATTTTTTTGGGACCAGGACAATTCCGGTCCAGATGAGACCCAGTTCAGGGCCAGTGGACTGCAGCAGTTTCCATTTATACAGAGACTATTCAGAGTTTATAACAAAGTCTCTAACTGCAGAGGAGGGAAATCATTCACTGAAGCTGCAATAATAACTGAGCAAGAAAACAAACTAATTCTCTGTGTCTGCCACAAGCTTCACTTTAACTAACTGAGACCTATTGGTAAAGAAATGATGTGAACACCCTCTGCTTCCCACATTGGGGACCATGTGGGGAGAAGAAGAAATCACTTTATTTCTAACATGATGCAGTAAGATATAAATACAATCAAAAGGGGTTAATCTAATCCTTTTGTGAAGCACTGAGTCAGAGAACAAGACAAAAACAAATCTGTGATCTGGAACTTCCTGAGCACCCACTCAGGGTGGATTAATGAGGAGTACACGGCTGTGAAATTACGTGCCCTCTGAGTCAGGAAAATGGTCCTAGTGGTGCATGACCTTGAAATGAGGGGAAGCAAACTTCACCTGATCCACAATTATAAAGAGCTAAAAGGAGGGGGGGACAGGGAAGAGGGAGAACATATTAAAAGCCTGGAAAATGTTCTGAATATGAAACCAACAAAATACTAAACAAATCCCAGGCTTGAAACATGAACTAAATGTAGCATAAAAAAAATTCAAGGGGCTTTATAAGGATAGTGGCATTTGTGCTTGAGCATTATAAGGAAAGCTTGTCTTCTTTATTTACATGAAGTAGATTTTTTTTTGCTGTTGTGATGGACTTAGTGATGTTTGTCTCCGTTCAATTTTCTCTTTGCAATGAAAAATTGTTGTGAGATGATTTCTAGTCTTAGCAGCTTTACATGACAGTATTATCAAGGATTCATCAAGAGGCCATCTGTCGAATTTATGAAAAAAATGCAAAAAAACAAAACAGATGAAAAGGAAAGAGCAAGACAGAGACTGGTCCAGGGGAAGATAGATGTGGCAGCATGTGCCTCAGTGTGAAAATTACAACATTTAAATACTGTGGAATAAATTACTGTGCCGAAAAATTAGTGAGCTTTTCCACTTTAGTTTCTGCTCTTACCATAGAAACATAATGAAATATATCACAGACCAAATCACCCTTTCCTGTGACTATTATATTCTAATGAAAAATTAAAATGGGGTAGAGACTTCAACCCCATAAGGAAAATCAAATAAGCTTAGCTGCTGAGGAAGTTGTTAGACAATCCCAAAATATACATCTCATATGGAAACAGTATATTCACATATATTTATTCGTACATAGTCAATTAATTGAACTTAGATATAGACAAATATATGTGATAACATATAAAATATATTGGAAATACTAAGAATGGGCCCATCTCATTATATCCTGATTAGACAGTATAACAAAGTATAATTTAAATATAAAAATATATTACCAAGCAATATGTTTTACAAATGAAACTTGCCCAGTTTACATATTTTCTAAATTGGCCAATAGATATCGTTACATATGGTATATGGGAAATGAAGTTGAATCAAATATGTGCTAATTCATTGAAAATAAACCATTTGTTTCTCTTTGACCAGGATTCACTACTTATTGAGAAGGAGAAATGTAAAGGCTTATGCATACCTTTAAAAAAGAAGTCTTTCTAATCGTAAACAGAGAAGAGGAGACACACACAATCTTGAATCTCAGTTTGGTTTTGTGATATATAAACTGAGGCGACATCCCAAGGATTGTTGCTTCTTAATGTACACAAGTTGTTGAATTTCAAAACATTTCAGCTCCTCTCCATAGCAAACATGACTTTCTCCCTTGCTCCCCATTTTTAAGGGTAGGGAGGCGCCATATAGACCCAGCTTGCTGGGACTTCTCTTTGTACAGACCAAATCACTACCCTCATGATTTTTTTTTAAATTATTCTATATTACAAGAGAACTAACATGAGTTCTTTGGTTTTGGTTTGCACCACGAAGAGGGGAGGCAGAGGGAAGGAAAGTGGGGAGGGAGAAGCCTGATCATTTTTTTTCCAACATAATCCTGAAGATATTTACAATAACCATTCCTACACCAAAAAACAAAAGCAAACAAAGCAAGAATCTAGCCCTATACCTGAGAAGGAAGATGAGTTGAAGGCCCACAAGGTCATTATGGACCTTACTATAGCAATCAAATTCCTGTGGGAGACAGTCAGACTCTGTGATAATGAGTGCTAGTACAAAATCCTGCTCTGACTAGCTAGAAATACCATGTGGCTACACAACAACTACACAAATACATGTTCCTGCAGATAGCTGGGTGATTACACTTGGTACACATAGAAGAAAATATCCTGCAAGCTTCAATTTACTTCAAAAAATCAAAATAATTATTTATTTTGCTTGTGATTACATTGCAACTACCAGGTAAATATAGATTTAGTGTAATTCAATATATAGACATAATGTAATTCAATGATCAACAATCATCACGAAAACAAAAATTGTGCACCTATTATGTTTGTACAATGTGAAAAGAAACTGCTTCCAGTGCTTAATCGCCAATCCTGCAAAAGGCTTTATGCATATGGACCCTTACATAGTCCCACAGAAGTCCATGGGGGTCTACGTCAATTTAAGAGGTCCTGCCTTTATACAGCTTAGGTCTTTCGGCCTGATCCTGCAAATAATTACTTATGCGCTGAGTAATCCCACCGATTTCAATGGTACTCTACCTGAGTGTGAGGGTCAGCCTATGTGAATCTCTTTGCAGGATTGGAGCCATAAAATGTACACTCTAGAAACAGTGTAACTTTTACAAATATATGAGCACATTTTACTTCATGACCAACCCTTTACTTATGTAGGTATCAATATTCATCTGATAATTATGATGTAATTACATGCAAAATGGGTAGTTATAATTTTTAAATGAAGTAATTTTTTTTTCTTTTTGAACGCACCAGGTGTAACAGCAAAGCAATTTGAACTCACACATTTAAAGTGATGTTAATGTTTGTGGGATTGTGTTCTTTACTCATAATGCATTTTAAAAATAAGTCAAGTCCTCCTTTATATGGGAGAAGATGCCCAATAACACAATCATAAGTACGTCACTTGTCAGTAATCAATACTGATGTGACAAAACATTCAGCATTAGATTGCCACACTGTAACTGATCAGAAATAAAAATACTTGTGGGCGCTATAGAACTGCTAGCATTTTGGGGCTTCATTTCATTTCAGTGCTGGAAACAGAAATAACAAACAGTGCAACTGAAATACCGCAGCAAGCAATAATTCTGTTTTCCCTTCATGGGGAGACCAGGGCTGGGGTGGTGGCCTTGTAAATATTGAACACTTACATGTCCAGCTGCTTTGTTGACATAGTTACCCATTTCCTTTTCTGCACATGTTGCTAAAGGCTGCAAAAACACAAACAAAAAACTGACAGCTTTGGGGCAAAACTTGCATCAATTTCAGTGGCTGCCCAATGGAGCCCTTATGTTTCACACACATGCAGAGCTTTGCAGCAGACAGATACATAGTGTGTTCACCTCACTCAGCATGTCATTTATGTGCTTTACCTGTGGTAAGATGTTCAAGATAAACTGTGCAAAAAACTAATGAACTGCTTTCAGTAACAACTTGTAAAGGAAGGTCTTATATAAGTAACATACACAATGTGTATGGGCCAGCTGTGATCCCTCTGAAAGTAATGAATTGTTCTTAACCCTTAATTTAACATATTCAGGTTAAAAGGCTGTCATTTAGTTGGCAATGAGTTTAATGTGGATGCTAGCTGGGTGCAAGCATTTGCTCCAGAGCAGTCTTCTCTCAGGGAAATCATGAGTCCTTGTGACCCTCCTCACCTGTCCCGAATTGTTTTGTACCTGACAGGAGAATTATTCAGCAAGAGGCCTGAGCAGAAGAACATGAAAACACATCCCATTAAATTAGTTACTCAAGTGTATAACACTAGCACACAATGGAGTCAATTACCCTGATAGCACAGCTCTGCCCCACTCCCCATAACCATATGACTTAAGATCCATTGTGTAGTAATAGCCTGCAATAAGGTGTCAAGAAAGGACATTAGGGGTCCTTGAAGCAATGAGCATTAACTGGGTATAATATTTTCCCTAGGTCCATTTTACTAGAATAATCTTTGAACTGTTCAGATACATGAACTCCCATATGAAACAAATATCCTTCCATCTGCACAGACGTGGGTTCTGGAGAACAGGCTGAGAATATACGAGAGGTAGAGAGCTATTTTAAATAGCTGTTCCACAAAATAAATACTAAGCGCACAGCTCAGCATTTCAAAACCTGTAAAATAAATCATCATCAAAAAGCTTATTTTATGAACCCATAAATCCCCTGAAAATAAACGTTTTTTCCCATCTTCCTGTGTTTTAATAAAGAATTTCCCCTTTTTACTCATTCAATTACAATATCACTATCAGTTCAAATTACAGGTCAGAGATATGGGGCTTAATGTATGTACAGCCAGTTCTCTTCTCCTAATAACCTGTCATTCCCAGGATTTGAATGTCAGAATACAGCCTGCTGCAGTAATGCTATTCGGCAGCACTGTGATGAAAACTTTGGACAAATCATGAAGAACATTCCAGATCCAAATCATCAGAAGGTTACCGGGGAGAGCCTTTCATTTTGCTTTGACCCCTTGATCTGACAAGTGACACCTACAAAATGAACAGCTCTCCAACTTAAATTGTTTAACTGTAGCCTGATCAGTTTTATTATCTTGCTAATCCGGATATCAGCCGTTTCATCAGAATGGAAGATATGCATATCATGAATTATTTTGACACCAAGACCTTTTAATTTTTGCCAGCAATATTTCACCACACCAATCAGGGCCTGCAGTCAGTGATGCTGCTCGCCTCCTGGGATGTCAGAGGACAGTGCACTCCTGACAGCACCAAATCATCTGGGAGCTGTAACGAGCTATTGCTGCAATTATTATTATCTCCTATAGTCATGCATTTCATTACAGTGCAGGCTGACAGAGGTTTCAGTTTCAAGCCAGTCTTATTTAGGAATCTCTGCCATTTTATGGGCTGCAGGGCTCTGTAGTGTAATTTCTTTTCTCCTCAGTAGTCAAGGATAGGTGAATTTCTAATAAAAACAAAACACTAGCTGGATACTATAGAAAGAGTGAGCATAAGACAGTACATTAACCAATGGTGAGACCGTTTAAATGGCCCACTTGTAGTTTATGAAAGCAGTGGTTAATCAGCAATATGGTTTGCCACAGAAAGAAAGAACAGTTTATCTTTTATTTATACACACACAAAACACTTTTTCTAAATTACTAAACTTTTTTTCACTGTTATCTTGAATATTGAAGAAACGGTTATGTGGCTTTGGGGGGGAGGAATTTTGTGCCTCTTTATAAATATGAACTGAAATTCTAGATTCAAAAATTAAAAATTGCCTGCTTTTGTGTCCCTAAACAACATGTGAGCCATGAAGGATGTGTTTTCAAAGTGTGTGTGTGTGAGTGAGTGAGAGAGAGAGCGCGCGGGAAAATGAGAGAATTTTCTTCTTTTTATCCTTCAAGAGTATTCAGAGATGGAATTTGCTATGGCCCTTGCTCAGCAAAGCAAAGCAATGTCATTTTACCTTACACCAAAATGGTGGTCCACAAGAGAATGCCACAGCAGCCATGTGCTAAGTGTCCTTTCAAACGTATCTCCATTGACTTTCCTCGACCTAATTTAAAAAAAATGAAAAATGATAAACTCATTAATGGCGAAACAGAAACTCATAAATGCAAGACTAACATTTTCTTGCAGACCAAGCTCTCTCCCCGCTATCTTCTTCTCTCCACTGCCATTTGATTAATAGCGTGGGCTATATCTCTGTGCTTGTTCCTGTTTCTCCTACTCTCATCCTTCTTTGGCCACATCCCCTCAATTTCAAGGCCCTCTCCCACCCTCCTTAAGAACCTCTCCTCTTTCAGGTCTCTCTCTCTCATTCTCAAATCTACCTACGCTTTTCTCAAATTCATAGAGCCAAATGGGCTGAGTCTGATAAGGCAGTAGAAAGAAAAGAAGCACCAGCAACAAGAGGAATAGAATCAAGAAGAATAATTCATTCTTCCACACTTTCAATGGTGCTACCTGCTACACTGAATGAGAACATTCTTTTCACAAGTATGGCATGGTCCATTGGCTAGAAAAACACCTTTCGAGCTGTTTGCACTCAAAAGAGCATTGATATCAAGCAAGAGAACCTGATTGTGCATCTTGGGTGTTTAAAATTGAAGCACTATTTACATAGCAACCAATTACTGCAGCAGAAAAAAAAAAAGACATGTAACGTGATTAATTTGAATGGGAGAAACAGAAGACGCACAAATGAAAGAAAAACTGAATGTAGCAGTCTCATATATGAAGTTTCCTCAGACTCCCCTCCCACCCCAAAAAAATCCCCACACACTTTCAGAGGTTAGAAACAGCACTTTCATTAGCTTAGGGTGTAGTAGACATACACTACCCACAATCTGTGCTCCCCTTTATGAGTGTATTATTCTAGTGACAACATTAACAGAGCTCTGAATATTAAATGTAAAGTAACATATTCTGCCACATCTTTTGTGTAAAGACAGATGATACTGTCAGAAAGTTTGGCACCAAAGGCCAAGTACCATATTTTCAACCACCCACACATGAAGCCTTTCAGTAAGATCACTAGACACACAACTGTGAAATTTTCAGACATTCATGGTTAGCAAAGGCTAATAGTAATGCTCCCCAGGATGGACTCTCTTCATGAAAAAGCAGTTCCTCAGCTTTTTGATCCCATCTGTGTCATGAGAAGAGAGTAGAAAGGCTTTGCATCATCAAAGATAGGCTCTGATGTCCAAAAGGAGAAAGAGCAGAAAACTGAGGTATGTAATGTTTTGTTTATTTAAGGATGTGACATGAATTCCTTGCTAGCTGAGGGTTAATGACTGAAGTTAGTGGCCCTGATGCTGCAGACCCTTATTCAGGTGAATTGTTCCACTGAAGTCAGTGGGACTTGTAAGAATAAGGATTACCTACATGAATCAGTTTTAGCAGGATCAGGCCCAATCCTGGGAGGTGTGGAACACAAGTTGTCATTGACTTCCGTGGGAAATTAAAGCCACTCAAGCCCCATGCAGGATAGTGCTGCAGAATACTGAGCAGTGGTTCTAATTCAGCTTTGTGAAAATCATTTAGCTGAGAGGTCTCTGAATGCTCTTTTAATCCCAGTTCTGCTCATGGATGTGTGCACTTCAGTGGGAGCTCTCCATGGACCTACATGCCAACTTACGGTTCTCTGAAAATTTCTTCTAAGATTAAACATCTAGTACTTTATTAATATACTATTAGTACTTAGCCCTTTTCCCTTTCAAAACAAGCATGAATTAACCCTGGCAACCCCTCTGTGAGGTAGGTAAATACATATTATCCTCATTTTCAGAGGCAGAGAAAATAAGGCAGAGAGATCTGAGCCTTATTTTGAAAGGCATCTCAACAGGACCTCCAACTGCATATTGCAGGTGCAATTTTGCAATGATAAAATTGGCACTTAGACGTCTAACTACCCAATTTGAGGATGCACTCAGATGCCTGAGCATCATTACTAGTGCCTACAAAGCTGTTGGTGAAAAACTAGATGCATTTGTAAAAATCTGGCATTAAATTTGCCCTAAACCATAACAGGAGTCAGTATCAGAGGCAGGATTAGAGTTCAGTAGTTCCTGCTTCTCAGACCTGTGCTTAAACCATGTTTTCATTTTCCAGTGTGACACATTCGAAATCTGCATAGAAGAGCGCTCTTTCCCTTTCCCCAAAATGGGTTTGTGTGTATTTTTGCCAAAGTACAAACTTAGGGATGTCCAACGTATATCAACAGCAAGAATAATTTTCATGTGTGTACTAATAACTTCACGCCTATGTAGGGTATGTAGTATGACCTTGCTTAAATTCCAAGTGCCTGTACCTCTGGTGAATTTAACATGGAGACTGTAAAATGTTTTGCAGTGTATACAAAAAGTAATGAAAAAATTGTAAAGGATTTTGCAACTCATATAATCACATAGACATGAGCAGGCTCATTCTAAAGCAGAATCCAAAAATCTGTAGTTCTAGAATGGCCAACAGGCTTGGGCCAAAATTTTCAAACTTGGTGCCTAAAGTTAGGCTCTTAAACACATATTTAGACACTTACATAAAAATGGTCTGATTTCCAGAGATGCTGAGCACCGCAGTTCCTACTGATTTCAGTGAGCACTAAAGCCACTTATATAAAGGGTGTCCAAATATGGATTTTAAAAGCCTACCATTAGACAGAAGGTCTGAACAGTTCAGCCTGTAAACTTTGAATGTATCATTTTTAAGTGCTCCTAAATCCTTATTTTCTCTTTAAAATCTTGCTTCCTTTTTCTTTGAATATTTGAAATGTTCCTCTGTATAGTTCTGAATTTATAAAACTTAAGGCCATGATGCTGAATATATTTAAGTTCTTAACTTTACTCACAAGAGTATAGCAAGTCGTACTGAGTTCATGGAGATCAAAGTACAGTACTAGAATGGTTTCAATTCATTGAGTACAGTAACATATGAATGCATGTTTTCAGGCTTGGAGGCTAAGTTCGGAAGAGCTAAAGTGACTTATTTTAACACTGCTGTCTGAAAGTAAGTATCATTTCTTAAACATTCATAATAGTAGCCAGCTCTACCTTTTATGCTAAACCTTAAGGGAATTATCATAATTATTAACAACATTTAGAGTTTAATAGTTAAACAAGCATTGTACCTGTAAAGTTTTGCAATTTTTCCTAGTTGAAAGCTTCTGAGATCCTAACCAATAGAGTATTTTCAGTCACCCGTGCTTACGCTTGAGGAGAAGGGCCCATCACAATTTGATAGGCCCTCCAGAGTTGTAAGATTCATCAGAGATTTGGGGAAAGCTACGGGAAAGCTAAAAAGAAAACTCAGATGTGTCCAACTTGATCCAACTATTTATGGAGCAACTGTCTTGGGTGACCAGATGTCCCGATTTTATAGGGACAGTCCTGATATTCAGGGCTTTTTCTTATACAGGTGACTAATAGCCCCACACCTCCTGTCCCAATTTTTCACACTTGCTCTCTGGTCACCCTACAGCTGTCATATTTACAGAACATTTGCTTTGTTCTGTATTTGCCAAAATTGCATTTTCCTGTTAAAACTAAAGAGTGTCTAACATGCCTGTGAAGCTGCTCAGACACTGCATTGGACACAAAGTTTTATTACAATAGTTCCTAACAAAAGGGATCATTTGGCCCAGCTACGTACATTCCAATGGAGGCTTCTGAGTTCAGAGACCTATTTTTCTTGCTGGTAGTAATTCACTCAGGACAGTTCTCTCACTTTCTTGTCAGTCCAAATTAACTCTCATAATACTCGGCAGACAAATTTGTAATTTAGTTTTACCCTGAACAATATGTTTCTCATTAATAATTAAAAATCCTGGGGGGTTTTATGAACCTGGATTGGTATACACCAGTCGGTCTGATTCACTGTTGTCATTCTGTACTCAGTGTAGTCTTATCTAACCCCCTCAACTACCTTTTTAAAAGAGCTACTCCAGATAGGGAAGAAAAGCCTGTGTAATTACAGGAAGTTAATTTTATAATACACATTAGAATCCCGAAAGAGGACTGTTTACCTTTTTTGTATCCGTTTGTATGTATCAATCAATGTTTGTAACACTCATACTGTAAGATCCAGCCAGAGAAGCCAATTCTCTACAGCCATGCACTTTGTGTAGTCATTATATCTGGGCCAAAGTAATATAAAATACTTCCAATCAGATCTGGCAGTGCTTTGCATTCATTTTGCACAGGTCAAAGACCCCAGCGTGTATGTACTCAACTGTATGCACTTGAGCAGTAAAGTTGACTTTGATGAGACCACTCTTGTTTAAAGTTCAACACATGCCTGTCTTTGCAAAAGTAGAATCTAAATGACCACATACGGTGCCAGGCAATGGAGAATCAGCCCCTGTCCCTTTATTCTCAGTGTGAAGCTCCACGTGCTCCTATGAAACTAGATAGAAATGATAAATAACAATTGTAACAAAATACTTGTATACTGCTTTTATTTGTGATAATACTGCCATGTATGGTTCACAGTTCTGTATTTTCATTAGAAAACCTACAAATCAGAAAGCTAAAACATACAACCTTTTCAAATTTGAACTCATTACCTTTGACATACAGGCCAAGCACCTTATCCAATACAATCTTTGGCTAGCAGCTGTGAAAAATTTTACTAGGCTAAACAGCTTTTTATTATGAACCAGGGGAATCGGTATGTGTTAACTGAGCTGCAGAAGGTCTCCCCAGACCGTGAATGCAGAAACATATTGAGGATAGTAAGGAAAACATTATGAGGGACACAGTTCAAACAAAATTTGTTCTCTAGTTCATAGCAAGATTAACTACACTCAAAAATTACGCAAATCAGACAGAGTCTACTGTGGGCCTGTTTGTGCAAGAGCTCAGTACATAGAAAACCCTTTGAGACTGGGAATTATGGGCTACAGAAAGCCACATCCTCCATTGACTAAGGCAAGTTTACACCAGTTGAGAATCTGACCCAGACTACATACATGACTGGGCTTGTGTATTGTGCTTATCAAAAATTAAGTGAGAGGAAGAATAATTTCCCTTTTATTTTACTTCAGAGTTTCCTCATTACCAAGGCATATACCAAAATGAGATGTGTGGCTAACAAAGGGACAGAACAATCAGGTCAAGACAAAACAAAAATAATAAAAAGGGTCCAAATCTTTGGGGCAGGCCCTTCTGCACTTGGTACAGCCTGGGGTGTGAGTGTGTACAGAGAAGGCTTTAATCCTTGGGTCATTGGTCACTAGGCTGGTCCTAGGAGCAACTTATAGCATCCTTAGGGCTGCTTTAAACTGCACCTTCTAGTAATAGCCCCAAAACTCCAATATGATGGTGAAAGGTGCCCGTATGTTAGAGCAGTGTTTCCCAACCGGGGTGCTGCGGCACTCTGGTCTGAGGTCAGGCCTGAGCAGGTGTGCCACAGAATTTTTTGAAAAACTACTTGAAGAGTTTTGGATTAGCTCATGAATATTCATGAGCTCATTTGGAGACTATGGTGGTGTGCCTGAAAATAATTAAAGATATCAAGGTGTGCCACGGCAAAGAAAAGGTTGGGAACCACTGTGCTAGAGAAACACCACTCTGGCAGCCACTTCACAGGAGGGCAAGAGTGCTCTTACTACACTCCCTAAATGAGAGAGATGGGAAGGGATAAAGCTACTAAATGGACTTTACACCACCCATAGTGTGCCATACAAAGGGAGAATCCCCAACTGGCTGGTTACACCATTTTCAAGTCTGCTTTGTGCTGCTGAAACAAGGCAAAGCAGCCTTAACAAGGCCAGGAATCCATCCCATTGTAGCCCAGTTTGTTGTCACAAGAAAACGGGTGAGTCTACGTACTGTGCATTATATATGCTGTGTGATATCAGTTCAATGCTGTTCTGCTGCCTCCTGCATGGGTATTGAACCTCAAGAACTGCAATAATCCCGTATGTTGTGTTCAGAGATAGGCGTTACTACTGTATTGCTGCACTCTGTGAATGAGATGTGTTTTTTTCTTTATAAATGCAGGTTTCTCCTGGATTCTGGCCTTTTCTGAATTATCCCGCCTCCTATGAAGTTGGACTCCCATTATCATACTGATTTTGGGTGATGTAAAAGCAGCTTGATGAAGCATGAGGAAAGCTAATTGACATGGAAAAGGAAAATACACAGTCCATGCTTTCTCCTGTGGAAATTATGTAAAATTGTTGCTGCTGCCATTGTTGTTGAACAATAAATATTTTGATACATTTACTTGACTTTTATTTGTGTGTATTTATTCAGGCATCTTACTTTTTTTTTAAATGGACCTATTGGTTCTTGCTATACATTGGCAATCATTGTAGTAAGTTATAGGCGCATCATAGAGGAGAACGTTTTTCCCCACATTGCTCCACAATGTAATATACAGCCATGAACACTCAGTAATACGTTCAAAATCATAATTTTTTTTAAAAAAAAATTCAAATTGATTGAGATTTGATTTTATCTTACAGACTCTAAAAGTGCATTTGGCACATCTGCATCTATCAGAGACAATCAGCAGTACTAAATAAGGGATACCAGATAATCCAGACTACGTTCACATTTCTTCTTTTACTCAGTATTTATTCTATAATATACAGGAAGAGATTTCCATCAGTTAACCAGAGGCTAGGATATCCCTACCCAAATCTCAGATGTTCTCCTTTTTGGGCCAGCTGTAGCTAGTGGGCACTTCACTGACTTGGCGGGAGTTAGTTACAGTTATACTGCTCTCAGCAAGTATCCTTAGATAGTTTACATACTGACTTAAACAGCAAAACCCATTATACTGTTAGCACTGATCATATTGGTCATTTAGGATCAAATCCTGCAATGTGCTGAGCCCCCCAACTCCCACTGAATGCAACAGAAGTTGGCGGCAGTTAACACCAGTCATCAGAGCAGCAACTCAACAAATTGTTCCGTCTAACATCATTCTCTCGGCAATACACGGAAATGTTGTGACACTCCACAAAGTTCAGCGAATCCAGGAAAACAGATGTCTTCCTATGCACCAAGACCTTGACAATACTCCCCACAATGCCTTAAGTCCCACAAACCTTTTTGGGAATATTCGCTTAGCCTCATGCAATCAGGCTATAATCAGAAGGAGGCCTGGAAAGCAGAGTGGGCTAAACAAGATTTTAAAAATAAGCACCTCATGCCAGATCCCATGCAGAAGTTTCTCGGGTTCGACCTCCCATGGACATTTTGGTCAGCTTTGAACTGAATGCAAACCAACCACGGCAGATGCGGACACTTAATGCACAAATGGAAAATCAAGGACTCTCCAGCATGCAAGTGTGGTTCCCCACAACAGACTATCAAACATACCATCTATTGCCTAATTTATCAATATGAAGGAGGCATCACTGCAATAAATTCTGCCACTCCTGATGTGCTCAATGGGCTCAATCAACTTCAGGTGAAATTGTAGTTGCTGCTTTACACCAGCCATTGAGAAGAACACCTATTAGGATTGGGTCCCAACCTTCTTCAAAGTGTCCTGACCTTTAAATGTATCCAGTGGTAATTTTAGCACATTTGTTTATTGTTAGTATTATTTCAGTAGGTCATTTCCCCATTCATGACAAGTACATGAGATATTCTGAAGTTTGCTATGAGTAAAGCTAGATTTCCTTTAATTCAACACAATGTCCTCAGAAATAAAAAAAGCCAAAAAAGCATAAACACCATACCAAACTTATTGAGCTATGTGTATCTTCATTTTTAACAACTTTAAAATATTAAAGAGATATATCATGGACTATAAATGAAATTGTACACAGTAAGTGTCTCTTTGGTGGTTCAGTAAGATGTTGGAATCTGGTCTTTGCAAAAGAATTAGAGGTGGGCTTCAGCAAAGAGAAACATGATATGGTAGATTGAGAAGAAGGAGCAAATTCTGAGGCTGTGCACACACATTATATTCTTGGATATTAGTGACTTTGAAAGAGGCCCCAAAGTCATGGCAGACCTCACTTCAGTGGTTCCTCTAGGGAGAAGTCCCACTGAGATAAACAGTGACTAAATGCCAATAAAGAGTCTGGACCAGGTTTCTGACTCACATCCGGAAGCAACTTCCTGAGCTGAGAATAAAGCCCAGTCTACATTAAAACAGTTTGCACCCGTGTCATTACACCAATGTAGCTTACATTCGTGTGATTTTGTCTAATCAATTACTGGAGCTAGCCACCCTTGGGTAAGACCCGCTTGCCATCTGTGCAGCACATTTACCTTAGGAGCTAGCACCGCCATCAGAGGGACACAAGTGCAAATTTCTCTACTGTAGACAAGACCTGGCGCGCTGAAGTCCTAGACATGCTAAAAGAATGCATCTCAGGTAACCAGGTGGAGCTTAAAAGGGTGCTGAGCTCAGACAGGAATTTGCTGACCCGACGCCAGGATTGGGGGCTCTGGATACATAAAAAACTGCCCCATTTATATTGTTTATTTGGAGTTAAAATGTGGCCCACTGGTTCCATAAAGACAGTTGAGTTGGATAAGGAGAATGTGGCTAGAGACTGATTTTTTTTTTCTTTTTAAAGAATTTGGTTGCAGGGGCTGAGATAAGGGGGTAAATTAATCTGAGAATTGATTGTTAAGAGCTGATGTAGTACACACAGTAAGCTTTGTTGGTCCTACAAAAGCAAGGAGCTATGCTGCATAATCTTGAGCGCCATCTACTGGCACTTTCTCTACTTTACTTCAGTAGATACAGACAGAGTTCCTGTAATAGTGAGGAGAGGTTTACCCCAGCCTTGCTTGGGACTCCTGAGGCGTTTCTCTCCTGCTGCAAGAATCCTCACCCTGTCACACAGTGCATAGGTAGTTTAAGGGGGGAGGGGGAGAGGTGGGAGAAGAGAGGATATTATAGAAACAAAGCAGGCACCACAAACATATTAGGTGGAGGTTATAAGGAAAGGACAACCAGCTGCTCTAGGCCTTAAGCCTCATACGTTCAAAAAGTAAACATAACTTAAGGAAAACCAAATTAGAATATTCAAAGAATAATGGTAATGCAAACATAGAAGCTTCCAAAAGGGAGCCCTGGCAAGGTCTGGCACATATAACTAATATGACAAACCAAAACATTGCCTAAAATTATTAAGCAGTTTGTTTCTAGAAGCACAGAAAGCAAGAATTCAAGTGGCCTTTCTGTTCCATTGTTATCACAAAAGAGATGGGTATGGCTTGATGCAACACATTGGCTCAAGATGAGTTAGAACTTTATGACTATAAATACACAGTAACAACTAATCAAAATGACTTCCTGGCCTCAGATGGTTTACACCCATGAAGTAGAAATGCCCGTTGTATCCCATAATATTTTCCCTAAATATTGAACCTCTGTCTGCTAGCATACATCACTCTAATCATATCACAAGAATACAAACTTCTATTAAAATCAGATTATGTACTGCAGGTGTTCTCTTTTTATCTAAAAGATAAAGCCACATTCTGTGGCTTTTAGCAGATCAGAGCAATAAACTGGGTTGAACTGTTACATGTACAGAAATTAAGCAACGTAGATCAGAAATAGTACCCTTTAGGAGAATGTTTCATAGAATTTAACAGAGAATGATAGCATTGCTATGCAATTTTTAAACCAATTTGCAGAGTTCTGCAGCAGGGATATCATTCTCTATTAAATTCTACATGTTTTAGATAAATTTCTAAATAATTCAATTGGTTATAACTCTATTAAATTTGATCTGACTGTTTCATGAAGAACTGGGATGCAATAGCATAACATTTGTCTTTCACTTTTTAGTATCTGGATTACCACTGTTTGTCTTTTACAATCTTTTTACATTCTACCATCCGGCCAAAGACACAGGGGTAAACTTCTACCCTAAGGCTACATCTACACTATGAGCTAGGGATGTGATTCCCAGCTCACACAGAGACACTCATGCTAGCTTTCATCTGCATTAGCGTGCTAACCCAAAGCGACATGGTATGTTTAAAAATCATGCAAGCACACAGGATCTCAGTTTTTAAGGTCTAGGTATCCCCCTTTATCTTTACTCTGAGCTTAAGCACAAAAGTTCTGATTCTTCTAATGACTCCATAAAGGTGGACTCCTGCCCCTAGGTTAAACCCCATTGACTTCAGTGTGAATCCACACAAGCAAAGGAGTCCAGCTACACAGACTTACAGGATTGGGCTGTACAGTTTCCCCTGTCTCAGGAGCTGTGGCAGAATCCTGCACTTTTGCTTTCAAGTGAAATTGCTTTCTCAAATCATTTTTCTGACTGCCACGTTGTGCATGAGTTAAAATGCTGAGGCAGACCACATAAAATTGTGACCTGAAAAATATTGCCTGAAAATAAAAATCTCACTGTTTTAATCTCTCATCTGTATCAGGCTTTGCTTTTAACAGCTGTTCAAGGATCCCAAAAGATCAAATAATCTTGTTGTCTTCAAAATAAGCTGCTGCTGTTAAGATCCAGTTATTTTCAGTGATTCCATTTTTTTCAGAGCACAGAATGGTTTAATTCTGTCCACCAAGCAATTAATATGTTCTACTAAACAAATCAGAACTGGAGAACTAAATTAACACCCTTCAAGAGTGATATATCAGTGCCTGATTTCACAGAATGCTTTATGACCCTTCCACCTAATCTAATGGATAGATTTTAAACATGAGAAAGCCCTAACATGGCTTGAATATGAACATTGAGATTCCTGGTAAGTGTGTAGCACTGATTATATTGTACTTTTATGAAACCAAGCAGTAACCTCTGTTTTTCAAAAACATTTTGTCTACTTCCAGCAAAACTGAGTGAAATTTGTTTACTAAACAACTGATTATTAAATAATACATCTATTGATCTTTTTATTTAACCCAGTCCAGAAGGTGAATTTTTACTATATAAATATTGAGTACATACCAAGTTTATTTACAATCCTAAAATAAACCAAATATTCAGTCTATTAAATATATAGCATTATCCAGTCAAAATTGGAGAGGCCAATCACTAATTTTTTCCCCACCACCCTTTCTTCCACACTTATTAGCAGTTTTAACAAAGGGGAACAGAATAAAAATAACTTATTCCTGGATAGGTATGTTCATTTCAGCAATAAACTGTTCCTATGTAGCATTTAATAAAATAAACGATTGATTAAACAATGAAACAAAAAAGATGTAATCAAAAACAAAAATGGGTTTTAAAATGTTTTTGTATAAATATCATTTATACAAATATCCAAAGCATCATACTATTAGTTAGACGTTTGGCATCCAGGTATGCAGTGTTCATGACAGGTGCTAACTTACATAGTAGACAAGTTTTCTATCAACACAAGATACAAAATGGGCAGCAGCAGTGCAAGCATCTTACACTGCCCAGCTCATGGTACAACCTTGTTTTGAAGGGAGAAACTCTACAAGTGAAAGTCTAACTCAGCCTGCATTAGAGCTGGGCGGGAAACAATTTTCCCATTCTGTGAACATTTTTGAGATTTCAAATATCTTCCTAATCTGCCTCAGGATGAAACTGACACCTTTGGAGAGAAGGTCCACCTCCACCCCAGACTAGCCAGAACAGGGACTTGGTCCTAGGTCTCCTGCATCCTAAGAGAGGGCCCTAACCACCAGGCTATACAGTTAATCTCTGTTTCTGACTCTCTGAATAATCATTTATATAAAGTGAAACAACATCAACAAGCGAGACTGAGAAGGACCCATCCCAGACTAACCAACAGCCTGACAATCAGGATACTCTGGGATGTGGAAGGGAGAGGTTCAAATCCTGATTTACCTAGTTCAGGGTAAGGGCTTAAATCAAACAGAGCAGTGATTTGATCACAAGTGGGTACCTATCTACTGGGCTATTTAGGGAATCTCTCTTATTCTTCCATCTTGGACCCCAGAACCTTGCCTGACAGAAGTTTTCCATATCAGATAAACACTTCACAGGAGTATTGGTTTCGATGAATTGACATTTTCCAAGGCAAAACCATTTTGTTTAAAAAATCCCAGCCAGCTCTTGTCTGCATGCCTGTCCAGTTTTCGGCCTGTTTGCCAAAAGAAGAGTTTTCTGTCCCTTTGTGTTTTGCAAGTAGGAAATGAACTAAGACCTCCAATTAACTTTACATATAGCAGATCAAGTGCTGGTCTACATTGAAAAGTTTTACTGGAATAATTCTGCCAGGTAGGGGTGTGATATTTTGCCAGCATACTTGCATTGTAAAAACCCTGGTGCAGATGTAGTCATGCTGATATAATGAAACCATATACCAGTTAATAATAAGTTATTCTGATGTATGTACTTTTACATTGGTATGACTTCATCCGCACTTGGAAGGGAAAGGTGTTGTCACTTTAACTATGCTTTCATAGCTAAATCAGCACCAGTTTTAAGTGTAGACCAGTCCCAAATACTGTGTTTAGATAGATTTTAACCAAGGACCTACAAAGTGAGACACTAAAATCTATTACCAATCCTCTGAACCATTCAGCTCCTAGCAACAAAAAGAAGTTTTAACAATAGATTTTAAGTGATCTGAAGTAGACAACAATCCATAATATCTAATTGAGGAAGCTATTTCCTTACTCTCTTCTGAGCCTAGTTTGAAAGAGGTCTGGTGCTAATATTGACTTCTCTCTTGCACTAATTATGTATGTATTTGATGTGCAGCTAAATTCATTTGAGAAGGAGCAAAATTAAATAAGCTGAGATTTTCAAAACTGAGATGGGGATTTCACCACACATTTAATTTAAATGGGGGTTGTATGGCTAAATATTTGAGTCAGCTTTGAAAATCTCAGTCACAATGGTCAAGAGCAGAATTTTGAAGTGAATTCCCAAACAAACATTTTCACTGAGATGAAGAGAAAGGTTTTATATACATATTGATAATGTGAGCGTTAAAATAACTTAAGCTGTGCTTTAACATAATAAACATCAGAATGGCAATAAATTCAAAGTTGAGGTTAAATTTTTAAAAATCCCCATGTCTGAAAGTAGGGAGATGCAGAATTAAGGCAGCAACAACCTTCCCCGTTTACATACAAAAGTGAGGTATTTAGATACCAATATGGTATTTGAAAATATAAAAGGCTGTTTGTTGAAACTTTGAATATTCTATTTTGGAGGCAGTATTTGACAATTTGGACCATAATTTATACCATGTATCATGTCCTCCATTATAAGAAGCAAAAGTGTTTCTTCTTCAGACAGGCCATCTCTGTCTCATAATTTATATAAAGCTTTTAAGACTCACAAAGCTACAGCTGACATCATTTCAATCTTTATCTGAATCTCACAACCTAGAAATAAACTTCATACTGAATTCAGACCACAATAGATTGCCATTCATGTTAGTCCTGGAGATGGGAGATCATAATGTGATACAAATCTTTTAGAAGTCAAGATTTTACATGGGGAAAAAAGTTACTTTGTTAGACAACTATGGCTTGTTTTATTAGCATCATTTAATTCTAAGTAGACTGAGAAATGGAAAAAGAATTGTTTTTCACTTTTAACATTTCCTTCTCCAGTTAGTACCCATCGTCAATTGTTGTGATCAATAACATTTTGCCACATCATTTTTAATCTCGGGGGGAGGGATTACTTTTTGTCACACTACTTTCTAACCCAATACCAATTATGACAACCACACGTCCAGGTTTTTGGCAAAAGTTATGACCTGACCATTCTAAGCATTGTTTACTTAATACAAAGTTGACATATGGCTATTGTGCTTTTAATCGTAAAATTTTGTTTGTGCTGTGTTGTTGCTATCGCATCTTCTGTATTTTCTTCAGGCAATTACTGTCAAAGGCATTTAATTTCTTCTGTTATGTATTAGCCGGTTGCCAGCATTCCCTTTCTTACAGCATATAGAGACTTATTTATGAGACTGGAGTAATAGTATCACAATATGGTTTATATATATGCATCTATGTGCAAAGCTATCTAAAAATATTCTGGTCACTCACTAAAGAGAGGAAAAGAATCTGTGGAGGTAATAAAGCTGTTCTTCCCCCTCACATGTCATGTAGCCATGGAAAACATGCTGGGTTGCTTTTCAGCTCTAATATGTTGAATATTTGCCTGTGGTTAATTACACTGCATTGTGGTAAGTGCCACAATCAGACACAGGATTAATCCAGTTGAAAGTGATGTGAGGAAACAGGTGAAAATAACTCAGGTAACCACACAAAGTAAGTGCTAAGCCACTTACCAGATGTGGTGTAACATCACATATTTTACCACTTTGATGCTGTGCAGACAGCAAATATCCAGGCAAGGCAACCATATGAGCTAGTGAATATGCATTATTCATTCTTCTATTTATTCACTACAATCTAGTAAACAATAGATTTGCCTTTAGCAAGCAGGAATGTAGAAACTCAATAACTATATTATAATATGTATTTCAGTCCATTGTAATTTAGTCCAGCTATGACAGAACTGCAGGTATGTTATGGTGACATTACCTTTCTATACCTACATTGTGTCCTTATTTCTATTGCACTGTAAACCTCTATTTTACAGTTTCTCCACTTGTAAAATGGAAACATGCCTTCCTTACCTCACAATGCTATGAGAGTTCAGGTAAATTTTCAGGTAGTCAGTCTTCCTTTTAAGGCATAATTTGTGCTCACAAAATGTGCATATGCAAAATAGATTGCAGCCCCAAAGCAGCTGGCTAGATGTATACGTATCCAGATTTGTTCCCACTGTTCATTTTGCAAATGAACAAAAGTCCAGATTTTCAAATTGTACCCACCACAAACAGAGACAGGCTCCCAGCCCCACTGAAAATATATCTTTTGATTTGTTAGATCAGATATTTGAATGAAAAGCAGTAGAGAAATGTAATATGCTGCAATATTTCAAAGCCTGCTGAGTTTTGCGTTGAAATGCAGGAGGTCATTATTAAACCATAGCATGACTCCAGATATTTACAGAAAATAAAATGTTACAACTGATTTCATTCAGAAATGCCTATATTTGTCTTCAAAAATATCCAAAGGAATTTTAAGGTTTGAACATAGTGTGCCTGGGTGGCAGTCAGATGGACACAACAGATCTTGATAATAGCATAAAAGCAGCAGTTATGCTTGAGCTGGGCAGTTATATCAAATGGTATCTATGCCAGCTAATCAGACAGCTGGGTCACAATTTATAAATCAGTTTATTCATATATCAAAATGTATCATTAAAAACAAGCAGCTGTATAGCTAGGATGTGATCATATTGGTTGAAGCGTATCCTACAATAAACCTATTCTCAATGTGTATCAGAATTCAGCTATTCAATAATGGTTCAGTCAGCAACTGTCACTATTTTGCTCAGATATCTATTGGACAAAATGACAGCCTGAACTAACTGGGACCTGTGAAAATTCACAGCTTGTTAGAATCGTGATTATAGAGGTAAATCCATTTCCTCCCTCTCTTCTCTACTTCCCTGTTCTGCTCTCTGATAACTTTATATACATGTATAATAACTACTTTGTGGAGTGGTAGGATTGACAGAGGTAAACTGATGACAAACAACAGTCCAGGGTAGCAAGTGGTATACAAGTTTTATTAGCACCCATTTGTGATGGTCAGTGACCTTGAAGGGTGCAGTTCTGCCAACCATCACAAATGGTTTAAACATTCTGTTTATACCCTGAAATCAAGTTTAAATATAAATTAAAAGCACAACGTTTACCATAAACATTACTCTCTTCTCCTGTGGTCATATTTTTGTCTCCTAACTGACATACTTGCTCTCATTTTTCTTGCTGCAAATGAGCCATTTTAAGTGATACTTGATTATGTGGAAAGATACCACAAATTTGCTGAAAATAAAAGATTTTTTTTCATTGAGGCAAACATTCTCCTTTCAGAGAGCATCTAGAATGGTCATTTTTTTTAAATCACCTAACAGTATCTGGTTAGTTTGAAAATTAATTTTTCCTCAGCCTCCATATCCTAGGTCATGAAAACTCTGTTGCAGACTTTCCACTAAGGTTCCAACAGTGCCAGTCATAACATGGCACTACTAAAAAGCAAGTCTCTAGATTACTATTGTTTTAATATAATCTCAAGGGATAAATAAAAATTATGAAAAAGAGTCCATTCTCACCTCTTGAACAGAATAGACCAGAACTTTATTCATGGCTCTATTTTCAGCCACTAAATACAACTATACAAATTATCATGGATCTGATCCAAAGCCTGCTGACAACAACAAGAGTCTCCAATAGGCTTCAAAGCAGAACTCATTATTCATAGGTTTCAGAGTGGCACAAGCTCTGAAAGTCAACTGAAACTGTGGGCCAGACTGACCAATTCAGTCCTCCCCACTCCTGCCAAAAAAAACCCCCACCACCTTAAAGATCCAAGTTGCAAAGCTTTACTGTCGGGGAAAGGTAAAGAGAGTTTATGAAAATAAATATCCAGGCTTACACGCAACACAGGGCTGTACTGGACTTAACTATTTTGCATGGCCCAGCATAGAAGGGAGGACATTACCAGACTGTAACATAGCCTCCATGTTTAGATACGGGGCTCATAGGCCCTCATCACAAAGAGTGCTGCAAAGAGCTTCACCACTTCATTGCTACTGTTCCCTCCAGCATAGAATATTCTAGAGGCTCTACTTCTCTGGCCCCAATCTTTTTTTAAGGGAAGGAGGAAAAGTTTTCAGACTACAAAGCATCATTTTTAATCTCCCTAGATAGGTTTCGAGAAGAGAAGAGAAGAGACGAGACTTGGGACAAAACCACTCCCTCCTATTCAGGGAGGGAGAGAACCGCTAAGTGGATCCCTCAACACCATTCCAAAGAGTTAATTTATAGAAATCAGGCTGTCAGGCCCTGGAAATGCGGAGACTGCACAACGTCTGAAATATTATTCAGAGGAGTTACGTACCCTTCAGACCTTTTCAGTTGCAGAGTCCACTCACCCTCAGGAACTCATTAGGTGCAGAATCCAAAAAGTACACAGATGAATTTGGGCTGAATTTGGGCTGTCAGGAAGACCCCCGGACATGGATGGAGTCATTCATGAGCCTCTAAAGGAGATGGAAAAGGGTCAGGGCAATGAAAAGAACAGTCACTGGGTTTAGAAGGAACAGCTCAGTCATTATTCTGAAGAATGGAAACAGTCAAATGGCTGTTCTAGGACAAGGGGAAACGTAAGAAAAAGAAAGGTTAAAAAAGAAAGTGAGAAAGTCCATTTATGACTTTTATTATGTCTTGAAAAAATAGGAATGTAAAGACTCAGTTATATCAGTGAATTAGGACTCGTTTCCATCAGCATCTAGAATCCAATTTGAAATCATCATTCCATTTTCCAAGTAATAGATATAAAAGTTTACATAGGAGACAAAGCACCTGAACTTGAATCACATCATCAGTTTTGTGCTGATGAGACATTGGATGGATTTTCTATTACATATCCAAAGAGTGAACATCTGTCTTACCAGAGAGCTTATTCAGCCTCAGCCAAAAGCCTTCATACTCTGGGATACATGTCATAATTTGAGACTACTGAAGTGAAGATACTCTGGAGAGGAGACATGCCAGCAGAGAATATTTTAACACAACTGAGATTAGTTTTACATGAAAAGGACACTTGGAGTCTCGTTCTCTTTTTCATTTCAATTTTTGCCCCGAGTTACTTTTATCTCTTACCACTTTCTAGCTGGCTTCAAAACCTAGCTTGATAAATTTACGGAGGGGATGGTATGATGGGACAGACTAGTCTGGCAATTGACTGATCTTTGACTACTGGTGGTAGATATGCCAATGGCCTGTGAAGGGATGTTAAAATGGGTGGGTTCTGAGTTATTACAGAGAATTCTTTCTTGGGTGTCTGGCTGGTGAGTCTTGTCCACATGCTCAGGGTTTAACTGATCACCATATATGGGGTCGGGAAGGAATTTTCCCCAAGGGCAGATTGGCAAAGACTCTGGGTGTTTTTCGCCTTCCTCTGTAGCATGGGGCACAAGTCACTTGCTGGTGGATTCTCAGTAATTTAAAGTCTTTAAACCATGATTTGAGGACTTCAATAACTCAGTCATAGATTAGAGGTTTATTACAGGAGTGGATGGATGAGATTCTATGGCCTGCATTCTGCAAGAGGTCAGACTAGATGATCATATTGGTCCCTTCTGACCTTAGAGTCTATGAGCAGGTGCTTCGTGCCCATAACAACACTAATAGAGGCAACACCACCCTGCAGAAGATATTTAGAAAACATTAAAAATAAGATCCATAAACTGGCATGTTGCAATTTTGTGATTTGATGAGTAGCATCATGAAAACGACTATAAACCACCATAGAGTACTGCTGCTAAAGCTAGAGCTACTTGACATACAGAAGCAGCGAATGCCCTAAAAAGCCTACCTATTCATGGGCTGTGTTTCTGTGGTGTGGCTGAGATGCAGCATGTCCATAAGACAGTCTTCATAGAATGACATTATAAGCATTTCCAGCAGGGAAATTTCAAATGCAAAGATACATCTTCTGGGGCTAATATATCCAGGAATAAAATAAAGAAATGTGATGCCATCCAAAGTTTGAAAAGTAAGGTAGAATGTGAAAGACTCAATTCCTCTCAGTACAGTGTTAAGATTATCCCCTTCTCCTGGTGTTGCAAAGCCCAGTTCTCCAAAGCTATATGCCTCATTCCTGGCTATCGTACTGGCTTGAAGTGGTAATGAATTCAGCTAGACTTTTTAAAATTGTTTTCTAAACACAATGTTTAAAAAAAAAAAAAAAAAAGAATTATAACCAGCAAGTCAGTGGCACATGCACAATATTAAGTTCCAGGCCTGCAATCCCTTCCTCACATGAGTGATCTCATTGATTTTAATGAGGCTACTTGGATGAGTAAGCATTTTCAGATGTGTCTTTATTTTATACAGTGCCTTTCACAAAAATTGTATCCTAAAACGTTTTATGGAATTAAATAACACAGAGAGTGGACAGTATATGATATTAATTACAGTCATAAAGACTGTGCGATGAATAAATTAAGCCATTCAGTCATAAGGCCAACGACCAAGGGAGAGAGAAATTAAGAGACATAGGCAAAGGAGAAAAGATATGTTTTAAGATGAGATTTGAAAAGAGATAGAGAGTCAATGAGGCAGAGAGATACATTCATGCAATGACATTGCATACCAAGAAAAAACTTTCAGATCTTCAGATAAACCAAGCATGGACAGGTTTCACTAGATGCATGGTACATGGAGGCTATCCTCACACAAATAGCAATTCTCACACATCACAAATTAATTACAGGGAGAAGCCTAGTGCTTGATTGGTCTACTCTAGTTTTTCAGTTCAATGCTCTATAAAAGGCATTTATACTAGCCCTTCGCCAATAGAGACTAGAGGAACATCCACAACTCATAAACCAGAGCCCATCCTCACGTTTCTCCAGAGAAGGAAAAATTGTGTTAGATTCACTATATCCCTATTCAAGATATTTACTCAACTATAAATCACTACATTTTGAAAATCTGAGCTAAAAGGTGCTATAAGTGGACAGTATTATTATACCACACACACACACACACACACCTACCTGCCTATGCTTCTCAAGGGATTTGGGTTCAATTCCCAGCTCTGCAACAGACTTCATGTGTGACCTTGAGCAAGTCACTGAATGTCTCTGTGCCTCAGCTCCCCATCTGCGGATATTTGCTTTATATCCATGGATATCCGCATCCACGGACCATGTTCGCACATCGAATGCGAATGCAAATTTTGTATCCGCACAGGGCTTTACCCATCTGTAAAATGGGGACATTAGTACTTCCTTATCTTATGTGGTAATGTGATGTTGATAAATTCAGAATGATTGTGAGGCACTCAGATGCAATAGTGATAGGGGCTGAATAAAAACCTACCTGGGAATATCTATAGTAACATGCTCTTAATACATTCAAGATGGTAAAAAGTCGACGAAGAGACTAATATCCAAATGCCATCATTTGAGACAGTCACAAGACTAGAGTCAGACGTCTGCAATGATTATGAGCTGAATCATGCACTTTAAGGCTAGAGAAGACTGAAAATTCCTCCTAAATTTAAAGGAATCAGCTCTACAACTACAAAGCAGCTTTATGCTGGTATAACTGCATCCACACGAGAAGACCACATTGAGTTACCTATATCTGTTTCTAAACTGAGAATGTAAAATTGGTACAAAACATGTGTACAAATAAGTCCATAGAAGCGTACACATTTGATGCAGAACTATTTGGTCTACTCCATTTTTGCTGATGCCATAACCTTTTCAGACTGACTCATCTTCACATGGTACTTAAGTGAGGACTGATCAGTTACAGGAAGGAAAAAAGCTTTGAGTCTTGGCACCACTTCACCCCTTCCTAAATTTCTGCTCTCACTGTCTCCTGCACCCATTCCCACTGTCTTCTTTCTTCCCAAACTTCATGTTTTAACACCTTTTTCATTCCCTTCTTCCACCTATGTTTTCACACCTTTTTCCTTGCCACACCCTCTGATTTCAACTGGATGTGATGGCACCCAGATCATCAGAAAACCAGACCTTACGTGTCTCAAGTTGGTCACACAGAAATGGAGGCATACAAAAAAATCGGTGATTACTTTTGAAGATTTGGACCTCCACCTCTCTGTTACCTTAATTTTAAAGATAAGGAGACTGAGTAATTGCTGTCTACCTCAGAGGGGTGTTATGAGGCTGAACTCATTAATGTCTGTAATTATGTTAAGATCCTCAGATGCAGCTGCTACAGTGGTATCGTTATATATCAAATTCTTCCTAGATGAAGAAACATAGGCTAGACGCATGCTACTTCATGTTGAGCCTGACTGTTGAAATGAAATCCTGACGACTGCATGGCATATGGAAATGTTATGCCTTTGCAAAACTGACACATTCTTAAAATGCTCCTTAAGTGAGTCATATGGATGCTCACTAATTCTTCATTAGCATGCCGCTTTCTATGCATTAAAGCATGAAAAGGGCTAAAGAGTTTCCCATGTAGCCTGGGAACCATGAGGCCCTACTGAATGGAGTTATCGACAGAGCTAGCGCTCTAATTTATGTTATGTGTTTTACCTAATAAGGCGGCTCCTGCTTTAATTCGTGTTCGAGGATTAGGAGGTGATTCTTTTAAGTGAAGGAACTGAGCTCACCTGCTGAGAAACAATCCAGAGCATTCCAATAAAACATTCCTGGCTTCATGCCTTCTCTGTCCCATTTAAATCTATGTTAACTGTTTCCAAAAGCCAAGAAGCCAGGCCTCTGCTCTATAGTCCTGTGGTTAGATATCAGAGTATTCTGCTCAGCAGGATAAATTTTCAATCTTTAGTAGATTTAGAGGGGGTGGAAATGACAGATGGAATGTAAGTCTTTTGTTCAAAGGCTTTGTTCTTGAGACTCTTTGGGATAAAAAATTTCCCTGTGATATTTCTCGTTTTTTAAGAAACAGGAAGCACCAAGCATTGTGCTTTGTTCTCCTTAGGAAAGCCACTCATGTTTTCCCAGGCTAATATATTAACAAAAAAATTATGTCGACTTAAAATAAAACAAGGCTCCACTCACTAAACGTTATTCTTAACCTTCAAACTTGCCATTGTGTGAATAAAGCAACTAAAAATATGTGACAAATGACCAAAATATGGATGTGACCCACAGACCTGTCGGTGCCAATGGCAGAGGGGACAGGGAGGGGACAGGGAGTGCACAGGGTTTTAGATCCCCTGGATTGGATAAATACATAACAGTTCACCAGAGGGTGACATGTGAGGGCTCTTCTGAGAACTAAGAGCCCACTGGTCATCATAATCATTGTGAAATGTATGGATGGATAATATTGAAGGAGTTAAATATCTATACTGAAGCATACTGTTAAAGTCTTAGAGTTAAAGCAGGTCACCAGGAGGTGAAATGCCTCTGACAGGTCCCTTTCAGGCAGGAGGTAACAGACATGTATTTCCCTGTCTGGTCATATGTGTATTGCTTGCCTCACAATGGAGGTCTATTTGCAAGCTGAGCCAGGTGCCAGTCCAAAGGTTGCAAAAGGTACCAAAAGAAAATCTACACAAAGAAGCAAAACAGCAGGTGTCCTGTTTATGAATGAAGACAAAGAATGGGACTTGTCTATCTTGGGAAGCAAAGGAACACACTGGATCCTTCCTCAAGGAGGCAAATTAACAGCATGTTTGTCTTATGAAAGGAGGGTCAGGGCCAGACTGGTTGTAAAACGCTGGATTTCCGGTGAGCAGCATTCTACAAAACAGGAGAATATCTGAATTAAGTCTAGGCTCTGGAAAGCAAGTTATGATTTTGTCTTATATTTAAACTATTTGTTTCCAATACTTCTACTTGCTATTATTTGAATCTCTATGCTTTGTTAAGTAAACTTATACCTATTTCCCTAGAAAGATATCTAAGTATCGTGTGTTAAGCAAAGCAGCAATCTAAGGTGAAATTTATAAGCTGGGGTGTGCCGTTTCTTTTGGATACAGCAAATCTGCGAATACTGAGACTGTCCAGTGGACTGGGATTGGTCACTCTAGAGCAGTGGTTCTCAACCAGGGGTATGTGTACCCTTGGGAGTACACAGAGGTCTCCTACGGGGTACATCAACTCATCTAGATATTTACCTAGTTTTACAACAGGCAACATGAAAAGCACTAGCAAAGTCAGTACGAACTAAAATTTCATACAGTCAATGACTTGTTTATACTGCTCTATATACTATATCAGTGTTTCTCAACTGGGGGTCACAATTTATTTTATAACTATACGATAAAAATGAGAAAGTAAGCAATTTTCCAGTACTTTTATGTCTGATTGTAAGCAAGTGGTTTTTAAGTGAGGTGAAACTCAGGGTACATACAGCTTCCTGAAAAAGGTACAGAGGTCTGGAAAGGTTGAGAACCATTGCTCTAGAGAGATGCTTGAATGGCCCAGAGATTGGAGTGTGCCCTTTGCTAATCTGCAGAAAAACATCAGGGCCTCTGTAGGCCTAGAGGGCCGTGCTCGTGTTGCCCATGACAGGCAGAGTTGGGAAGCTGACTCCTGGCAGGCACAGACGAGGCTTCCTCATGCTAAAGGCAGGTGGCAGCAAGGTGCCTCACAACCCTGGGGACTCCTGGAGAACCTCACAATGGAACCCTTGTATTTTGTTGACCTTCACACTGTAACTGACTTATAACAGCTTTGAACTAGTAAACATGTTTTTAAAAGGATGTTTTCTCACTCTGTAGATTAAATAAACCAGTTGTTTAAAAGGAAAACTGGAAAAAGTGAAAATGCCATCATGCCACCACATGAAACCATAGTCAATAGTAAGGATTGTGAAATGCACAGAAATATGAGCAGCAGTCAAGGTGGAAGAGGTAAGTAGGCCATGGGCCCCTAACTGGTTCCCATTACACTGCACCTTCCCCTTCAGATTTCCTGGCCTGGCAGTATTGTGAAAAAGGAAGGTGCAGTTTAAAGAAAAATCTGAAACACCTGGGAAGTATGCTTACTAGTCTAAGTTCTGGCCTTAACTATTCCTATCACTATACCCATGCAATCCTCACTGGGGGTTTTATGGCTATATCTCAAGGTAGAATTTTATCGCAAATGCAAAAGGCTTCCTACTTACTTCAGTGGGAGTTACACTAGTACTTATATTAGGTAGGTGGAAGAGAGAGATAATTATGTAACTTCCTTACTTCTCATTGCTACCATTTGAAAACAGGTGGGGAAATATTGGCACATACTATTTTTGTAGGAAGTGGCACATTATCACTTACTTTTCCTTTTATTGGAGCAATAAATGTATGGTATATTTTCAGGCCAATCTCCAGCTATTTTATTTTTAAATACCACCATTTTTATAAGCTGAACTTTATTATTTTTATTGGGAGGAAATTTTTAATTTTGTTTTTATAAAACAGTATTAATACCTATGGATGTGGTCTGCTATAGACCACCAGACCAGGAGGATGAGGTAGACAAGGCTTTCTTCAGACAACTAATGGAAGTTTCTAGATCACGGGCTCTGGTTCTAATGGGAGATTTCAATCACCCTGACATCTTCTTGGAGAGCAATACAGCAATGAACAGACAATCCAGGAAGTTTTGGAGAGTGTTGGGGACAACTTCCTGGTGCAAGTGCTGGAGGAACCAACTAGGGGTCGTGCTCCTCTTGACCTACTGCTCACAAACAGGGAAGAATTGGTAGGGGAAGTAGAAGTGGATGGCAACCTGGGCAGCAGTGACCAGGAGATGGTCGAGTTCAGGATCCTGACACAAGGAAGACAGAAGAGCAGCACAATACAGATCTTGGATTTCAGAAAAGCAGACTGACTCCCTCAGGGATCTGATAGGCAGGATCCTCTGGGAGGCTAATATGAGGGAGAAAGGAGTCCGGGAGAGCTGGCTGTATTTTAAAGAAACCTTATTGAGGGCACAGAAACAAACCATCCAATGTGCAGAAAGAATAGCAAATATGACAGGTGAGCAGCTTTGCTTAACAGAGACATCTTTAATGAGATTAAACACAAAAAGGAAGCTTACAAGAAGTGGAAGCTTGGACAGATGACTAGGGAGAAGTATAAAAATACTGCTCGAGCATGCAGGGATGGAATTAGGAAAACCAAAGAACAATTGGAGTTGCAGTTAGCAAGGGACGTGAAGGGTAACAAGAAGGATTTCTATAAGTACGTTAGCAAAAATAAGGTTGTCAGGTAAAGTGTGGGCCCCTTACTGAATAGGGGAGGCAACCTAGTGACAGATGATATGGAAAATACTCCATGCTTTTTTTGCCTGTCTTTACTGACAAGGTCAGCTCCCAGACTACTGCACTGGACAGCACAGTATGGGAAGGAGGTGAGCAGCCCTCAGTGGTGAAAGAACAGATTCAGGAGTATTTAGAAAAGTGGGATATGTACAAGTCCATGGGGTCCAATGCATTGCATCCAAAGGTGCTGAGGGAGTTGGCTGATGTGATTGCAGAGCCATTGGTCATTAGTTCTGAAAACTCATGGCGACTGCCAGAGGTTCTGGACTATTGAAAAAAGGTAAACACAGTGTCCATCTTTAAAAAAGGGAATGAGGAGCTTCCAGGGAACTACAGACCGGTCACCCTGACGTCAAACCCAGGAAAAATCATGGAGCAGGTCCTCAAGGAATTCATTTTGAAGCACTTGAAGGAAAAAAAGGTGATCAGGAACAGTCAGCATGGATTCACCAAGGATTCAAGTCATGGTAAACCAACCTGATTGCCTTCTATTATGAGATGACTGGCGCTGTAGATGTGCAGAAAGCGGTGGACGTGATATATATTGACATTAGCAAAGCTTTCGATATGGTCTCCCATAGTATTCTTATCAGCAAGTTAAAGAAGTGTGGGTTGGATGAATTGACTATGAAATGGATAGAAAACTGGCTGATCATCGGGCTCAATGGGTAGTGATCAACAGGTCGATGTCTAGTTGGCAGCTGGTAACAAGCGGAGTCTTCCTGGGGGCGGTCTTGGGGCGGTTTTGTTCAAAATAGAATCATAGAATATTAGAGTTGGAAGGGACCTCAGGAGGTCATCTAGTCCAACCCCCTGCTCAAAGCAGGACTAACCTCAGCTATATCATCCCAACCAGGGCTTTGTCAAGCCTCAGCTTAAAAACCTCTAAGGATGGAGATTCCACCACCTCCCTAGGTAACCCATTCCAGTGCTTCACCACCCTCCTAGTAAAAAACTTTTTCCTAATGTCCAACCTAGACCTCCCGCCCTGCAACTTGAGACCGTTGCTCCTTGTTCTGTCATCTGCCACCACCGAGAACAGCCTAGCCCCATCCTCCCTGGAATCCCCTTTCAGGTAGTTAAAGGCCGCTATCAAATCCCCCCTCACTCTTCTCTTTTGCAGACTAAACAAGCCCAGTTCCCTCAGCCTCTCCTCATAAGTCCTGTGCTCCAGCCCCCTAATCATTTTGGTTGCCCTCCGCTGCACTCTCTCTAACTTGTCCACATCCTTTTTGTAGTGGGGGGCCCAAAACTGGACACAATATTCTAAATGCGGCCTCACCAGTGCCGAATAGAGGGGAATAATCACTTCCCATGACTTGCTGGCAATGCCCCTCCTAATGCAGCCCAATATGCCATTAGCCTTCTTGACAACCAGGGCACACTGCTGACTCATATCCAGCCTTTTATCCACTGTTACCCCCAGGTCCTTTTCTGCAGAGCTGCTGCCTAGCTTGTCGGTCCCCAGTCTATAGCTGTGCATGGGATTCTTCCTTCCTAAGCAGAGGACTCTGCACTTGTCCTTGTTGAACCTCATTAGATTTCTTTTGGCCCAATCCTCCAGTTTGTTTAGGTCACTCTGTATCCTATCCCTACCCTCCAGTGTTTCCACCACTCCCCCCAGCTTAGTGTTGTCCGCAAACTTGCTGAGGGTGCAATCTACCCCATCCTCCAGATCATTAATAAAGATGTTGAACAAAACCGGCCCCAGGACCGACCCCTGGGGAACTCTGCTTGTGACCGGTTGCCAGCTAGACATGGAGCCATTGATCACTACTCGTTGAGCCCTATGCTCTAGCCAGTTCTCTATCCATTTTATAGTCCATTCATCCAACCCATACTTCTTTAACTTGCTGATAAGAATACTGTGTGAGACAATATCAAAAGCTTTGCTAAAGTCAAGGTATATCACATCCACCGCCTTCATTAATGATCTGGAGGATGGGGTGGATTGCACCCTCAGCAAGTTTGCAGATGACACTAAGTGGTGGATACACTGGAGGGTAGAGATAGGATACAGAGTGATCTAGACAGATTGGAGGATTGGGCCAAAAAATCTCTGATGTGGTTCAACAAGAACAAGCACAGAGTCCTGCACTTATGATGAAAGAATGCCATGCGCTGCTACAGACTGGGAACCAACTGGCTAAGCAGCAGTTCTGCAGAAAAGGATCTGGGGGTTACAGTGGACAAGAAGCTGGATATGAGTCAACAATGTGCCCTTATTGCCAAGAAGGCTAACGGCATGTTGGACTGCATTAATAGGAGGATGACCAGCAGATCGAGGGAAGTGATTATTCCCCTCTATTTGGCATTGGTGAGGCCGCATTTAGAGTATTAGGTCCAATTGTGTCCACTACAGGAAGGATGTGAACAGATTGCAGAGAATCCAGAGGAGGACAACAAAAATTATTAGGAGCCTGGGACACAGGACTCATGAGAAGAGACTGAAGGAACTGGGTTTATTTAGTGTGTAGAAAAGAAGAGTGAGGGGAGGATTTGATAGCAACCTTCAACTACCTGAAAGGGGGTTTCAGGGAGGATGGAGCTAGGCAGTTCTCAGTGGTAGCAGATGACAGAACAAGGAGCAATGGTCTTAAGTTGCAGTGGGGGAGGTCAAGGTTGAATATTAGGGAAAAGTTTTTCACTAGGCGGGTGGTGAAGCACTGGAATGAGTTAACTAGGGAGGTGGTGGAATCTCTATCCTTCAAGGTTTTTAAGGCCCAGCTTGACAAAGCCCTGGCTGGGATGATTTAGCTGGGTTCGGTCCTGCTTTGAAGAGGGGGTTGACTAGATGACCTCCTGAGGTCCCTTCAAAACCCTAATCTTCTATGATTCTTCTGAGAGGGGACTGAAATTTTATAGGTGAGGAGTTTTGTAAACAGTTTGCATTTTGTAAGATACTCACAGAAGTGGTATGATGACCACATCTCAACTATCGGCAGACCAATGAATAAAAGTACTGAGCAGTTATTTCAGGGCAAGAGTGCCAAAACTATTTAGGTCACATAATACATATGGGCTTTCATCTGAAGGTGTCAAAGCCTTCACAAGCATTCATAAATTAACCCTCCTCCGTGCTGTGAGGTAGACACATGTTGTTATCCCCATTTTATTGATGAGGACTCTGAAGCACAGGGTAGTTAAGCAACTTACAGAAGGTAACACGGAACTTTCTAGCAAGATAGGTGTAGGACCCCGGACACTTCACTTCCAGTCCTCTACTACACACCCATCCATCCTTTATTGACATGACCCTGATTAGATTATACTTGGCAATTGAAGGGTTTAAAAAATAGATATACAGATATAAGTGCTGTTAAGAGTCAGACAGAGCTTTACAGGATGAACACATCATACAGTGGAAGCTTGTATTGCTGTTGAGTACCCTCTATTGGCCAGTTACACCATAGTATTAAATTCCAGAGTATAGTGAACCCTTTTAAGACGCTGCTGACACAAGTAAGGAAGTTTGAGGATCATAGTAGGCAAAACTGGTAACCTAGAGTGAATCATCAGGAAGACATCCTACCAACCTACACAGAATGTGGTATAATTGCTATAAATGCCACTTTGGAAATGTGAGAGCCTCCCTGGCTGGGTCAACGGACACATGAGATGGAGAGGCAGCACGTGAACACAATAAAAGAAGGGGCAATGGGTTCTTAATTCCACAAGCAAATGAGCAGTCTAGCCACAGCAGACAGTGATTGTTTTCCTCAAGAAGAGTGAGAAACAGGCTGCATACAGTAAATAAACAGGTTATTAGTATAGATCATGCACTTACTATGATTTATTGGTGTCCTATTTTCCCATGTGCATATTGTTACATTTTCAAATTACTTCTTAAAAAAGAAAGTGATTAACAGATTCTATATGCATACCTCATGGATATGTTTGTAAATTCTTAATCCGATCAATATCTTTTACATGCGCAGATATAAATTCAGATCCCTCACATTTGAGGGGCCAGGAATACCAACTAACCACCACTAATCCAAAACTGACAATAGAACTTTGCAGTTTGCCTGCTGTCATGAAATAAAAATATAAATTATGTTTTTTGCAAGCAGGGCCTCAAGAAAGTCTATGGTGTCAGCAGTTTCTTATTCAAGGTCTGACATATCTTATCAATATCACCTTCACAATGATTGAAATTAAAGAAATCTTTTATTAAATCACTGAAGAGTATGTGGCTCTAGTTTCAGTATGTCTGTCTGAAATAATGTCAGTGTGGTATCCTACCCATGTGACCTCCACTTTATTGTGAGGAGCAAAGTGTCCAATTCTCAAATTCTGTGCTCTTAACGTTATCACAGGATTGTAACTCAAACTGTTTTTATAAACTGGCCTATCGTAAGTGAGTCTTAAAGAGAAAAGAATTGTATTCCTGCCACCTCAGTACTCTGGGTTGCATGATCTCAAGCGAACCATTAAATAGCACTTTGAATATTTATAAGCATATATATATCAACACGTTATCAACAGTGGGCTCTACTTTATTGGGCCATCTATTCACACTGTTTTTAAAGCTTTTTCAGATGATTCCCAGTTTGCCGATAGCAGAGAAGTCAAAAAATTTACTAATACAGTACCAAAGAAAACATGAGGAATCGAGAAGACAATTTAATCAGAGAAGGGTAAGGGTGTATGATACAGTTTATGAGCTTTAATTTCAGTAAATGAAAATCTGTGTCTATGGAGAATCAATCAGAAGGCAGAATATGACAGAGGTAATTTACTAAAGGAAATTCAGAAGGAAAAGATCCTAGAGGAACAGAAAACAGGAGCCCAATTTTCAATGGCAAGAGGGGGGGGGGGAAAAAAGACAACAAATATAGTCCTAAGGAATTACTTACAAATCTAAGGAAATTACAACAAGTCCTGTTAACAAGGCCACACATGAAGTAATTTGTTCAGTGCACTTACCCTGAAGACAGACATTCAGGTTTAAAAGCAAGTATAGCAAAGGGCAATGAGGCTCGTTTAGGTGATCAAACAAGTATCTAAGAGAAGCCTATTTGATTCATCGGGAAGAGGTTGCCATGGGCAACATTTTCAAAATTGCTTTCTAATTTTGGGTGTCTAAGTGGGAAATGTGGACACGCTGCATCTTTGAAAATCATTCCCAAGCTGTCTAAAAATGGGCAGCCAAAATTAGAAAACACTTGAAAATTTTGGCATACATGTGGCCATAATTGGAAATTGATGAGAGACAGGTTTAGGGTAAACATCAGGAGGGTTTTATAGCTCAAGCTGACACAAAAACAATGCGCACTAAGTAAACGATAAAGACTCACTAATCACCCTATTATATAGCATATGGACGTATCTCCCAAAAGTCAAAAGAAAAAAAGACACAAAGGGAAAAGGCAAATCTAAGGAAGATGAATATTTTGCAAATGTATCTCTTTTACATGCAAGGCAAAGCGAAGAACAATATTGTTAAATATTTACTTATCACCCACTAGCTTATTAATCATTGTCACACCAAATACAGCTGACAATATAGAGTGTGGGCAGGGATATTCTTTACCAGTAAAATGCCAGAAGTGAGCTGCATAGGTGAAAAATGCTGTAAGAAAAAGTGACTCAGCTGTAGTGTGAGCAGCTGAATACCCAAACATGAGCTGGCATTCCAGAAAATACTTATAGTCTCCTGCCTTTTTGTTTATTTCCTTCATCCGATTCCCAATGTTGCCTTGTACTGAATGATGCTGAAGCATCCCAGAATTCATATTTATTGAGCATCAACACTGTGCTAGCTCTTGCAATGCACTAAATTCGTGTTCCAGCATGAACTAAGTGACAGCAGAATGTCAAGTGATCAGAGCTCAAGCAAGCACTTTGCAGACAGATAGTAGAAAAAAGTAGATTAACTTTTATTCAAACATGGAGTGTGGGTTCCTACAGATCTCCTAAGGGACAGTTTCCCCCATCAGCTGAGCAGTGCATTGCTGCAGCCACATCTTCCTCTTTTGAAGAGCAGGTGCCAATGTCAAGTCCAATGTGCACTGCTGCAGCTCACCGCAGGACCATCAAGCAGCATTGGGAAGTTACTGAATGTCAAAACTTAATTAAAAAAATGCAGAGTTCTGGAAAATATATGGCAAAACAAATGATATGTGTATAAGGAGGAAAATGAGTTTTGTATTTATAGCATAAGACAGCAAGTCAGAAGAACTCAATCTATTACTAATTGACTGCGACACAACCTTCCTGTGTGACACGGAGCAAGTCACTTGGTGGGAAAATTTAGACCTGATTTTGGCTGCCTCTGTTTTTGGGCACCTCAGTTCTTGAGGCATCTAGGGCATGATTGTCCGAAGTGGTGAGTACTCGCAGCTCCCAGTGAGGTCAACTGGCCTTGTGACAAATCTTACTTCACAGTTTTATAGCTGTTATAGTTTTTACAAGTTCAAAGCACTGTTCAAACAACAACTAACTGATGCTCACACACCATTTTGAGATGGGGCGAAAGTATTTTTATTCCCTTTTTATAGAAGGGAAATGAGACAAAAGGTGACAGGACATGCTCAAGGTCACAAATGAGTTGGGGAAGAGCTAGGACCTCCTAGGAGTCTGGGTAACAAACAGGAAGAAAATTTAATCTAGTTGGTATTAATGAAACCTGATGGAATGATTCACATGAATGGAATGTTAAAAATCAATGGTTAGAACCTATTTAGGAAGGATCAAATTGACAAAAGGGGAGGGGGAATGGCACTCTATGTCAAAAATGGAGTTACCTATTTCTTAGTGTGGCCATGGTCACTGGAGGGGCCACACTGAGAATGTTCAATCAGGGCAAACTGCAAAGAATAGGCAAACAAGCCCCATAACTGGTGGTTTATTCTATCATTAGATTCACCAAGCCAGTAACAAAACAGCTTCTGAAATACCTTACTGGTTACCAAGATGCTAAAATACAGTTCCTTTCAAGCAATCCAGCCTTTATCTCCACCTAGACAGCCAAATCTATATAGCAAGGATTACATAAAATCTTATTCACCATATATAAAAGTTCTACCAATCCCAAGAAATCAGATACATTATCCACCAGGTCAATGAATATTTCAGATCTTACCCAAATTCTTGTACCTACATTTAAAGCCAATTCTTATCAGCTCATCTAAGATTTATTAAAAAAAACAAAAAGGAAGAGTTACTGTGGTCAAAGATCATTATACATACAGATACAAGAAAAGTTTTTACATCAATTTCACAGTAGAGATGAACAGGCTGATTTGTAAAAGTCCTTCCAGAATTAGTTCCATAGTTTATAGTCCAATAGGTAGTCCACATGTAGAGTTTGTTCAAATTCTTCCATGAGAATTTGCAGGGATATTCCAGCGTCAAACCAGAGACCTCAGTCCCTAAGGTTTAGAACTTCCCCTGACAAAGTTTAAGCAGATCTGAGATAAAACAGGATAAGGTCCAAAACTTCTTTTATAGTTCTCTAGCAGACTATCATAGTTTCTTGACAGCAGACATCACAGCAGGCATTCCTTGGATGAAGACTAGGTAATAGGTTGCTTTGACGTAAATCCCTGTTTCCTTGGCACACCCGAGTAACTAGTCACATTCATTATCACAAAGTCATTAACCAATCAGGTAGTTCACAGGTAGTTTTACAATGTGGAGTCACAAATTTCAAAGAGAAATAAAGAATGATATTATTACACCACAAGTTTAATCTAAATGTTCATATCCCTTTTTGATGTCTGAATCAATAGACTATAGTCATTAAAATTATAAATAGGAACAGAAATTTAGCATCTACAAGATAATTAGGTCCCACTGTTAGAAGTTTAATAAAATATAGGTAAACACAGACAAATACAATTAGTATCTACTTTTGAGTCTCTATTAGTACAGGCCTACATTTCACGCAGCCCACTTGTTATTTAACACTCTCTGGCTCAGTGTCACACTAAGTTATTGAGAACTCAGAAGAAAGCGATCTTGAATACTTATAGATCAGAGCGTCCAACCTTTTAGCGTGAGGGCCACATTGCAATTTTCTTCTCAATCAGGGGGCCAGTGAATAAGTTTCAGATGGGTGGGGGGGTGCTGCGCTCGGCTGGCTGGCATGGGACTGCAGGGGAAGGGGTGTACAGGTGCCAACTTTTATTTTTGCCAGTGGGTGCCTAGGTGCCGGCAGGGGAGGGGGGTATTTTTGAAGAGGGGTGGGGGAAGTACACATAACTGGTCACGTGACTCACATGTCTCCCTCTTGCCCATGGCCACCATGCTCTCCCCACGCCCTGCCCCACTTATGGGGAGGAGAGGGATGGCTCTCCCACTGCACCCCCCAGCATATTTGGCTGGCCTCCCCAGCAGCTGGGCAAAGGGATGGAGAACCACTTCCAACCCTGGCCCCTCCTGCCTTTGGGGCTTGGCTCAGGGAAGTAGTTTCCCCTCTCTGCCCCAGGCTGGCTGCTGGACTGGTTCCCAAGTGAACCAGTCTGGAAACTCCCAGTGGGGGGGAGGGCAAGGGAGAAGGAGGGAACTGGGAGCTCTGGTTCACGTGGCCCCTGCCCCCAGCAGCCAGCCTGGATGGGGAGGGGAGGCTGCTTCCCACAGCCAGGCTCTTGCAGGCAGCTGCCATGCTGCAGAGAACAGCGTCCCAGCCAGCCAGGGCTCCAGGAATGCAGGCTCAGGGGTGCTGTGTTGGCCTGCATTCCTCAGGTGAAAGGGTGGGGAGGGGATTAGCCTCTCAAGGGAAGGGGAGTTGCACATGCTGCACAGCGTGCAGCAGCGTCCCCTCCCAGCCAAAAGTGGCTGTTCTCCCACACCCACCTCTGCTTCGGAGTCCTGGCTGGTGCAGTGCAAGGACGTAGATGGGAGTGAAGGGGAGGGGCTGCTCCTTGGCTAGGATGTGGGGGCAGGGCTGCTGCTGCTCCTGGTGGGCCAGATAGCAACCTTCGGCGGGCCAGATTCTGGCCTGCAGGCCATGGGTTGGACAACCCAGTTATAGATCAATGTCCTAACAGATAAAGCACAAGATGGAGTATTAGTTACTGTCTGCTACAACCCACCAAATTACTCTAGGGAACAGAATGACTGGCTCCTTACAAACCTATTTTATAATGTTTTGGGGAAAAAGCTCTGTGATCATGGGGGACTTCAATATGAGCAATGTATGCTAGAAGTCTCATGCTGCCAGCACTGAAAGATCTTATGTTATAGATGACAATTTCTTAACTCAAGAAGTGTTGCATCCAAGATGGGAGAATTGTATTTTAGACCTTGTCTTGACAGATGAAGAGGAACTGATCACAGAAGTAAAATTTTATGGTAGCTTAGGTACAAGTGATCATGACTTGATCACATTTATAATGAGCAATCAGAAGGAAGTCCAGACCAGTAATGTATCCACTTTAAAAAAAGGCCAGTTTTACAAAGCTGAAAACAACTATAAACCAAATCATCTAGGATGAATTTAATCAGAACAATATGAATGATAATTAGGAATTGTTTAAGAACACTTTATTAGAGGCCATAATCCCACCATGAAGGAAGAAGGCCATATTGGTTAAACACAACCAACCTGCTTTAGAGGAGAAGTGAAGGCAACTATAAACATATATAGCTAACAACAAATGGAAGAAAGGAGATGGAGGTGGATAGTAATGGATGCAAATCAGAAACTAGGAATTGTAGAACACTAATAAGGGAAGCAAAGGGACATGAGAAATCTTTAGCCAGTAAAGTTAAGGACAATAAGGAGGTTTTTAAGTATATTAACAACAAAAAGAATCCTAACAATGGTATTAGCCCATCACTAGATGGATATGGTAGAATTATCAACAATAATACAGAAAAGGCAGAAGTGTTCAATAAATATTTCTGTTCAGTATTTGGGGAAAAACACACATGATGCAGTCCTATCATATGATAACACTCTTCCCATTCCATTAACATCTCAGGAGGATTTTAAACATTTTTAGATATTTCTAAAATCAGCAGGTCCAGATAACTTACATCCAAGAGCTTTAAAAGAACTGGCTGAGGCGCTCGCTGGATTGTTAATGATGGCTTTTAATAAGTCTTGGTACAGTGGGAAGTTCTAGAAGACTGGAAGAAAGCTAATGTTGTGTCAATATTTAAAAAGGTTAAATGGAATGAGCTGAGTAATTATAGGCCTATCAGTCTGATTTCGATCCCAAGATAATGGAGTGGCTGATACAGGACTCGATTAACAGAGAATTAAAGGAGGATGATATAATTAATGCCAATCAACATGGGTTTATGCAAAATAGATCCTGCCCAACTAATTTGATATCTCATTTCTTAAATTTAGTTGATAAAAGTTAATGGAATTGATATAATGTACTTAGACTTCTGTAATGCTTTTGATTTGGTACTACACCTTTTGATTAAAAATAACTAGAAAGATATAAAATTAGTGTGGCACACATATGGAGTAAAAGCTGGCTAACTGATAGGTCTCAGAATTAGAGAGACTAGGCAGATGAGGCAATATATTTTGTTGGATCAACTTCTGTTGGTAAAAGAGACAGGCTTAAGCAAAAAAGCTTGTCTCTTTCACCAACAGAAGTTGGGCCAACAAAAGATATTACCTCACTCGACTAGTCTCTCTAATATCCTGGGACCAGCCTGGCTACAAACACTGAAAGTTCTCAAAATGTAATTGTAAATGGAGACTTATCAAATGGGTGCGTTTCTAGTAGGGTCCCACAGGGAGCTGTTCTTGGCCCTGAACTACTTAACATTTTTATTAATGACATGGAAGAAAACAAAATCATCACTGATAACATTTTCAGAAGACACAAAAAATCAGGGAAGTGGTAAATAATGAACAGGAAAAGTCACTGACAGAGACATCTGGATTGCTTGGTAAGCTGGGTACAAGCAAATAATGTATTTTAATATGGCTAAATGTAAATGTGTTCATCTATGAACAGAGAATGTAGGCCATACTTACAGGATAGGGGACTCTATCCTGGAAAGCAGTGACTCTCAAAAAGATTTGGGTGTCATGGTAGGTAATAAGATGAACATGAGCTCCCAGTGAGACACCGTGGCCAAAGGTGGCCAAAAGGGCTAATTCGATCCTTGGATGCATAAACAGAGGAATTATGACTAGGAGTAGTGAGTTATTTGACCTCTGTATTTGGCACTGGTGCAACAGCTGCTTGAATACTGTGCGCAGTTCTGGTGCTCACAATTAAAGAAGGATATTGATTAACTGGAGAGAGTTCAGAGAAGAGCCATGAGAATTATTAAAGGATTAGAAGACATGCCTATAGACTCAAAGAACTCAATCTATCTTAAAGAAAAAGTTAAGGGGTGACTCAATTATAGTCTATGAGTATCTATGTGGGGAACAAATATTTGATAATGGGCCTTTCAATCTATCAGAGAAAGTCATAACACAATCCAATTGCTGGAAGCTGCTGCTAGACAAATTTAGAAGGGAAATATGATGTAAATTTTTAAACAGTGAGTGTAATTAACCATGGGAACAATTTACCAAAGGTCGCGGTGGTTTCTCCATCATTGACAATGTTTTTAAATCAAGATTGGATATTTTTCTAAAAGACATGTTCTAAGAATTATTGTGGGGAAGTTCTCTGGCTTGCATTATATAGGGAGGTCAGACTAGAAGGTCCATTATTATCATCTATGAATGAATCTCCTGACTCCCTATACCATGCTCATTCCTCTGTAAACTGGGAAACTGAAGCATGAGTCCACCCAATTTAGGCTTAATCAAATTTTCAACTTTATTTATAAATTCTGTAGTTTCTGATCATATACATATGTCAGACAATAAGAAAGATAATATGGAACAAATAGGGCCAAAGTTATCAAGTTCTGGGGTACTAGAAAGCTCTCCACTTCATGATGTTCATCTCAATCTTGGGACCTATGTTCTCTGATTTCAGCCCTTGTTCACTTTGGGGTTTTTTGTACATTAATTTGTCCTACTACGCCATCTACCATTTCATATACCCAATTATACATTTACGCAAACTTTCATAATTTTTCATTCGCCATTCTATGTCATTATAAATCATTAATATTACATCATCTATCCTTTTACTATTCAACATACATTGTCAAAAAACCATTAACATTAAACTAACAATATATAACCTTATTTAAATACAAAAGTTATTAAAAACACTATAACCTAATGTCAGCATATTCTTATCTTTTCCAAGCATCGGTTTTCAGGAAACTTTTTGCTCAAAGCTTACCTATATTACCATATCATTCTTCAGTTACCCCAAGAAAGCCTGATCAGCAATTTCACCTTCATTTCTAAAGGTACTTATTCAGTTAGCAGCTATTCAGGGCATAGGTGTTTAATTGTTCCCCAGTGCTCCAAACTACACTGCCTTTCAAAATGTGTCCCTAAGTATCGAAAATTGGGTGTTCATAGACAAAGGCACCCCAACTGACTGGACATTTTTGAAAATTGGAATCTCCATTTGTGTTTCCTCTTTACTATACTGGGGTGTTTGAAAGGAGAATATTAGAGATAAAGTTTGACTGTAGCCAGAGGCCTTTTTCATGTCAGGAATGGCTGTAATTCAGGACAGCAAAGGAAAGCAAAGTTACAAATGAGTTATGCATGGTCATCCCTATGGAATGAAAATAAGAAATATATTATCTTGCCTACCATTACATATTACATTAGAAGATACCATGGCCAAGAGGGGATTTCTCTACAGCAAATGAAGATGTAAAGATTTTGCTAATATGGTTGTAGGGATATTATAATTTATTGCATTCTTCCCACCAGTAAGGTTTAAATATATAAGAGAGAAATTAATGTACATGTTTCTGAAGGAGATAGACTCAGGGAAAATGCTTAGAAATAATCTGAAATGGGGCCACAGTATCTTTATTTTGTATCTAAGGCATCTTCCCAGTCTACGAACCTCTGTGAAAGATTAATGTAGTTTGAACTTTTATTGAGGAATATCATTCGTGTACTGTCACATTTAACACAAATGGTGCTTCAGTCACAATTCAGTAACATTCCGGCATATTATTTCCAGGGCATTTGAGAGGTTAGAGAATTATTGAAGGGCACACTGTATTCATTTGGTACTAAGGCTGAGTGCAGTTGCAGTCTCCTTATGATTTCAACAAATGGAATCATTGTTAATTTCATTGTATGTAGCAAAATAGTGGTGATAATAACCCAGGTGAAATATCCCACTGGAGAAAATAGATGGGATATAGTGCTCTATGAGATCTCCACTAAGAGTTTTAGAGGAAATACAGAGAATGAGGAGAATTAGGCTATGCATTCAATGAAAAACTAACCTATTTTGTTTTACAAATACGTATTTCTCAGAATATCTTCATTTCAGTTTTGGGAATATGCTGCAGATGAAAAAAGTCTAGTCTGACAAAAATCACTTGTCAGCAGGTAAATTTAGATTTTGCAATTTGAGGATCATTATATGGATTAAATACATCTCAAGCTGATCCTGAAAATAAATTAAAGACTTTCCAAAGCCAAGATTTGAAACAGATGTTGTCTTTATACCTGTAGTTATACGTTTACTCCGTCCTTTTAAACAGAATAATGACAAACAATGAGAAGTATCAAATACTCTTATTTGTGCACAAATATCCATCTTGCTACTTGTATAGCTCTCATCACCATCTGAAAGCCTTTTTCACAAACAAATACAGGTATTTATAGGACAACAATAGCCATTCCCCAAATTTTCGTGCAAACTAAAGTGAGTTGTTGTGAATTTACAGGCTGCAAATACTGTTGAACCAAAAAGCCATTGAGTCAGATGAATGTTTGCACATACTGTTTTTGCAGTTATGGACCAGACCTTATCTATATATTACATGAATAAACCCTGTTGATATCACTGATTATTAGGGCTAACACTTGGGTGCAACAATTTTTATGGACAGGGTCCTCCTACAGAGAAGACATAGGCCACCCATAAGAGAAGGGGAGAATATGAAAGGTGCAGGATTGGCAGTTTTGGGTAACAGAGTCCTCTATTTATCCACAGAACAGAGCATTACAGCCACGCAAGAATATCCAAATGTCAATAATCATTGGGTTTAATTCAGCCCTGCTATAGCTGACTTCCAGCAGCATATCCCAAGACTACAGGACTACATTTACGGACAGTTTTCTGGGAGGGATTGAAGGAGGCTGCAATGGAGCAAGATACCTCACTTCATCTCCCTGATACTGGAATGGGTATATCCAAGGAATTTAGTTTTGAACATCAAATTCAGAATCTATTAATCCAATGACCACTGTGGGGTGGTAACCAAATCCATTTACACAAACATATAGTCCCCTTCTGTGCCTGCATCACACCTAGGACTTTTTGTCAGACAAATACAAAGTTAAACAGTACAATAATTGCTAGCACCCTCCAATCTCAGATCTCTACCTTGCATAGCAGATGGCAGGCTGCTCACTTTATCTATGGGAATAGATGCATGACTATGGAGAGAATACATCTCATCCAGGCTTTGAAAAGCTAACTTTGCCAACAAGGCCGAATTGGACGGAACTCAACAGAACTCGTACTGGACAGAACTCGACAGAAGTTGTACTGGACAGAACTTTATTATTCCACAGATACTCAATCAAACATCTTCCTACTGAAGATTGCAAACTATAAAAATATGAAAACTGAAACTAAAGGCAGGAGAAAGAATCACTTTTTTTAACGTATAAAACAAATGTTTCTATTTGCCAGACCAAGTCATTTTTGTACTGATGCTATTTTTGGAGGTCTTTCAACCTCATTCCCAAAGACGGCCAGAACAAAGTCAGTGACTGGAGGCAGCGGTAACAGTGCCGGAGTTGTCAGTGCCAGTGCCGATGCCGGAGGCGGAGCGGGCGTTGTTGGTGCCGCCATGTAGGGCGCCGGGATCCGCGCCGGACTGGTTGCCGGGGATCGAGACTGGTTCCGTGGGCTGCGGTGCCGAGCTGGACTCTCCACGGAGGACTGAGAGGTAGTCCTTTGTGAACTCCTCGACCACCCTCAGTGCCGCGGTGTCGAGGAGCTTGACTCGGTGCCGGAGCTGGGAGGGGAGCCCGCACTCTCTACCCTCCTGGACCGTCTGGGGGGGAAACTTGGACTCCTATCTCTGCCACCCACCGGGGCCAGCCAGCGCGGGTTTACCCCGAGACGCAGGTCCCCTAGCCCTCGGCCAAGGGGGGGGATGGAGGAGTGGGCAGGCCCATGAGGGCACGTGCCGCGGCGAACGCCTCTAGCATCGACAGTCCTTGCAAGGGCACTACCCCCCTCCGCAGAGTCGGGGAAGGCTGGGGCATCTCCTGACGTCCCCGGGGTCAGGTCGGTGGTGCGGGGGAGTCTCGGTGCGCGGAGTCCTTGCGGTGCTTCAGTGCCGGGCCCTGGGTCGACGATGCTGGAGGAGCACTCCGCACCGAGGAGACACTCGGTGCCACAGGGGAACACACCGGTTCAGAGTCCAGGTGGAGGGCGGACTCCATAAGAATAGCCTTCAGCCACACTTCTCTCTCCTTCTGGGTGCGGGGCTTGAAGGCTCTGCATATTTTGCATTTGTCCCTGCAGTGCTGCTCCCCAAGGCATCGGAGGCAGCGAGAGTGAGAGTCACTCACAGGGACAGGTTTGGCACACTCAGTGCAAGGTTTGAAACCCGTTGAGCCAGGCATGGCCCAACGCGAAGAAAAAACCCCTGAGGGTTTCCTAAACTACCTAATTACTTAAGTGCTTTGTAAACAACTAACTACTAAGGGGCTGCGACTTGCAAAGCAAGAGGCAATGTTCCAGCAACCATCAACGGGAGGAAAGAAGGAACTGAGGGCCTGTGGGGTCGGCAGCGCCCTATGTACCACGGCATGAGCACGGTACTCCAGGGGGCGCCCGAGCCAACCCTACGGGGCCTGCTGAGGGGAAAAAAGTTCCGGGAATCTGTGCACGGGGCGCGCACACACCTATAATGGAATGGATATGAGCAATCACTCAAAGAGAGAACAAATGTTTCTATTTGCCAGACCAAGTCATATTTGTAGTAATGCTATTTTTGGAGGTCTTTCAACCTCATTCCCAAAGATGGCCAGAACAAAGTCAGTGACTAAAAATGTCTATAAGGTCCAAAGCAGCATGAATTGAATGTCTGCCCAATCATAGTGTCAATAGGCCAAATACCATAGTATTTAGTCAGACAACTGCCATTGAGGTCAATAGGATTTTTGCCTGAATAAAAATTGAATGAAGACATCAGAATTTAGCCCTCTGACACTAGTATAATATTCCAATCAAGAAGTGCAATATTAAACTTCTGAACTAAACAGTTTCCATAATAAGGATCCATTTTGTTATATGGATGTTCACCCATAATTAGGGTTGATATATAGGTTTAGCAGGTATGTAGAAAACTTCCATTTTAATCTTTAAATATGTAGTACTGGCAATGGAAAGCAGTTTTTGCCTTCATAGACGACTCAGATGGAAACTGTGAAAGTTTAATTTTGAGGATATGCCGATTGCCAGCTCTTCAAACAGCAGGCTGGATCCAACTCACTTGACCTTCCGACCAAGGAGCCCAAAGTGCTCTACAAACTATACCATATATATCACTTTGAAGAACATGAAAACAATTTAACAATATACAGTGATTCATGGCAGGACAGGAACACTATATTCATTTGAAACTACAGATGAAGTTTTAAGATATACAAAATGTAATTACACAAGCTAAATTGTTATCCAGGACATTAACTCTTCAATTTCTGCTCTTGCAAAAGGTATGGAAATGTCTATGATTGCAAGTAGTTAGAACTTCAGTTTTATACCACCTAAACATCTTCATCTATACCTACACAGTACACCTTACCTAACTTCATGCTGGGGTATCACCTGCTAAAAAAGCCCCACACCATTTCCTGCACCATTTTAGGTTTTCCTTGAAGTTCTTCCACCTATGTACAGTCCAAATCCAGCACTCCTTAGTTCATGAGACCTGAGGAGATTACACCCTGACAGTTATGACACAACCTATGTGATCTGTAGCATTATTCAGACTCAGAAAGGAGAAAGAACTGACAGGAAGAGACTTCAAGCCCAACCTTGAAAAAGAAACTTTGAGAAATTAACATATATTGGTAAGGGTCAAAGTGAAGCTAAATCTCTTCAAATTTTTTTGGTCCCAACTAATTTCTAGAAGTTTTCTTTGTGTCTTGTTGGGTGAAAAAGGTGATAAGGTCATTGTCCAGGGAGTGGCCAGCACAGATTTTTGTCTACATAGCCCTATTGTACTACACATCAAGTTTAAACTTCTTGTCTTTGACTTCTGTAACATTTTGACATTCTGTTAGGTTTGTTTGCTCGAATAACCTAGAGGCGCTAGCTCTGCAACTAAGAAATTATTTCAGTCAGAGAGAGAGATTGAGGCAAAGAATCAGTGCTACTGTTGATATTATCAGCTTCTAAAAAGAACTGCATCACAAAATCCATTTTTCCAAGATCTAAATGCCTCTACATTCAGGTATGCAAAAATGTGTCATGACAACCTGGCCAATCTCAATATTATTATATTCAAGGTCCTACATCACACACAGCCCCTGTCAACATCTCTGATCTGGTCGTCTTTGGTATTAACTGGCCCTTTCTGTTCCACTAATTATGCCAGTCTTGATGCCCTATTTATCTTCTGTCAAACATCTCTATACCTTCTGCCATTCTCCCCTGATGTTTGGAATGCCCTCCCCAAACCTGTTCAATCAAACCACTTACCCTGAAATCATCAAAATCCCTCCTATAAACTCACTTCTGTCATCTCATCTTGAAGCACGGGGATGAAAAAACAAGTAATGCAGTGATGTGCACATGCCTCACTGAACTGAGTGGCTATGTGATCTTTCTGGTGTCATCCTTCTCCCCACTATTTTTGCCGGCTTATGACTCTCCCCTATTGTGTCCTGTCAATTAAGTCTGTCTGATGCAGGAATTGCATTTTTATTTGGTCCTTTGAGGCATTAAACATATTTTGGGTGCTCAAAGAATAAATGAAATAGCATCAGATACAGAAAGATCCTCAAATTCTAAAAAATGGGAAAGGAGGAGATTAAGCTTGCATCTGATCCAGTTAAAGGGAAGTTTAAGAGAAAGGAAAGGCTACCTAACTCCTAACTATCTAGCTAAACTACTTATAGGCCACTATTACTGTAGTATCTGAATTTCTTTAAATGTATTAATCCTCCCAATAGTCCTGTGATATAGCAGTGTACTATTATCCCCATTTTACTGATGGGCAACTGAGGCACAGATGGACTTCAGCCCAGATCCTGAAAGGTATTTTGGCACCTACCTCCCATTGACTTGCCTGAGGTCACATTGGAAGAGATGATAGAAACAGCATATACTTTGCTTCTGGATGTAGTGAATGACTGTGTTTCTGGAGACAAAGTGGATTGTGCTTGTAGTCAGTTCTCATTGCTTCTTTTTGATCTTGCTATATTTATATAGAAAAGGTATGTTTTACAAAGGCACCCAGGACCTGCAAACCTTATATAGTGTGCTTTGAACTGTCTGTCTAGCGTTGGGAAGGGGACTGTTACAGGTGGTGTGCGTATCACGTCTTTTCTTCCAGTTCTGTACACCTGAACTCTCACACACACAATCTGGTATAAAACATGGGTGGGAGATTTTTCCAAGTCACCCAAAGCATTGACTTTCATTGGAATTTAGTGGCCTAACTGCCACTTGTGCTTTGGAAAATCTCCACCACAAAGTATATAACCAATGTATTTCTGAAAGGACTGTTGGGAAGAAGGAGATTTTCACTTTACTAATATATTCCTTTTCGAGTTAAATAAAGAAAACTAAACACAAGCACAAGGCTGTATAACTTCCCTTAAGTCTTTGGATCACAAACTTCTAACCCTTTTGGTAACCATTGCCATTTTCTATTTAATCACAGTTCTTGCCATTTGGGGCATTTTTCGAAGTTATGGTTTAATTCTTTTTTCACTCTGCCTCTTGGGAGACGATGATGATCTCTTTTCTGTCATGCCTCAACCCAAAACGTGAGACCTGAACTTCCAACATCTATATAATATATAATACTGTTCCCAGCCTTTCTGTATCATGTTCTGCTATACATGCTGCTTTTCTGTTATACATCTGTTGTGGCACAAGCTCTTATCCTGACTTTCCTTCTGACTCAGTGTTTGTACTTCTGTCTCATATGGTGCTGAAAACATCTTTAGCTGCACTACGCTGTAATTGGTATCAAAATATTTGGTAGCATAGTCGATAACACCCACAAATTTCATTTATTGCTTCCGTCAGTATAGAATGATGATGTCTCCATACGCTTTTTTGTGGTTTTGGCTTATTTTCTTCTAGGAAATAGATACCTCTTTTTCTCATCATTTAATGGTGGAAATGCTTTTTCTGAGTAGGGGACTCTACTAGCTCTTAAGTTTCTTTTCTGAAGAAGTGCTTTGGAGAACCATCAAGAGCACTGGATCCCAGTAACAGCAACAACAGCAGCAGCAATTGTACTGCATGTTCATTTGTGGCCTCTAACAGAGTCAGGTCTGACATCAATACAGAGTGGAAAAAGATAGATCATAATACAAAGTCATTGTTGGTTTTAATATAGAATATTATAGCCTTTGCAAGTGTGACAGTCTGATGACATACAAAGAACCCTAAAATATCACATAAGAGTAGACTGTTGGATTTAATATTTGAGACAAAACAGGTAAACAGTACTTTGACAACCAGAGAAAGTCCAGGTGACACCCTGAAGAGCTCTGAAATCTCTCTCACACGTGTGCACATGCACCCTGAGCAAAAGTTCTCTAAACTCTCTGAAGCCCATTGTAAATGGGACCTGTACAAGTCCTAACAGGTAAATGCATACAAATAAAGTAAGCTAATTTCTCTGTGTGCGAGAACTCATCATTTGGAATAGAATTTGTGTATTATATTTGTCACATTGTCTGGAGTGGCTCACGACTGAGTGCCTACCTCAGGGCAAGCTGTCAAAAACAGGGCAGATACCCCAAATCGGTGGTGTGTGTTCCATAATTATATTTCATCCAGGCCCACCGACAGCAATTCTGGGCCCCAGGGAAGAGTAGTCAATGGCCCCCCTAGAAAGGGATGGCTGAGGTCCAAGTGAGCACCCACCAGAGGTTTTTACTTATTTATTATGTGCCATGCAGGTTCTTGGGTGGTTGAGGTGGCGGTATCTGCTACTCAGTTTCCCAGGTCCCTCGGACTGCCCAGGGAGATGACTGATGAACCCAAGAAGCTGAGTAGCAGATACCACCTCCTCAGCCTGCCCAGGAACCTGCATGGTGCATAATAAATAAGCTCGGCCCAGGGTGGAGAGCATAAGCGGCAGAGGCCTTAGGGGAAGTGAGGGATGTGGAGGAGAGGAAGATATGTACCTATCTTCCCATCTGCCCAGGACCTTTTAAATCACCGGGCCCCTAGGCAATTGCCCCGCTTGCCTCCCATTCGGCAGGCCTGATTTCACCAAACTAGTAACAAATGTGAACTCCTGGATCACTATAACAGTCTTACCATGGAATCATAGACAGTCCTCCTAGACTCTCCAGTCTTTCTTGCCACCCAGTCAAACTGGACTTAGTGATAAATGGTCACTTACACCAAAAATCACACCACATTCAGGTTGCTTCCAGTCCCAAGAGGCCAGTCACTTATCCCAGAACAACTTGCAGCCTAGATCTTACACCAATCCTGGTTTAAAGTATCTAAAGGCTTATTAACAAGGAAAAAGGAATAAGAGAGTTATTTAAAGGTTAAAGCAAGCAAACATAGACACACCAGTGAGTTACCATCTAAATCCTAAGAGTGACAGAATTGTAGTGATCTGTAAATTGAAACCATTTTTCAGGGCAGACCCAGCAGGCAACCCCTGGGGATCTCTGGCTTCAGTTTAGAGTCTCTGGCCCTTCAGAGTTCAAACAGCCTAAAAAGGATGTAGTTTCTTCTTGTCAGAGATTTTTATTCCCTTCCCCCAGAGTTCAAGATGATGGGACAAGTTTACATGGCTGTCTCCATTTCACGGGTGGGGGAAGTAATCAGCAAAGTCTTTTGTCCTCTGACATTCCACAATGGTTTCTCTGATGTGTATGGGCCTTTTTTGGTGGGGTAGAAGATAACACTTCCTGTGGTAAACTAGTATTTCACACTTAGTAATGTTTCTTGCCTGATTATGGGGGTTTACAGTTACAGAGCAAACACTTAAATATTACCTTATAACACGGGATATAGATATTACAAGTGAGATTAACACATGCAGCAATACACAAGCATTTCAAAGAGTCTAAACACTCAATACATTCTTATAAGACTAATACCTATTTTGAGCAAAATTAATACACAGGTGATCTCGTCTGGTCTCCAGCTATGAGGTTGTCAGTTCCTAGCTAATGCCTGCAGCCTCGGCAAGAGCTGGCATCTGGCCTGCGAACGTCATAATGTTGACAAGCAGAGATCAGTTCATCTACTCTGGGTCTATCTGATGAACTGCCAAAGCTAATTAAAATATCTTATTGACTACTGCAACATGCACTGTCAAAGAAAATGAAGAATTTGGTTTGCTCTACTTTCATGATTGAAGAACCCATTCAAGAAAAGTGTCAGAGAAGTAATCCTTGAATACCGCATACACAGAAGTGTAATTTCAATCTTAGGGCTTGTCTACACAAAAAAGTTGTATCACTTTAATTTTACAGGTGTAGCTACAGCAGAATGACCCTTCCTAGTGTGGATGCTGTCACAATAGTATAAAAGGTTCTTGTACTGGTATAGCTAGTGTCATATAAAGAGGAAAGTACAGTATACTGATAGAAGCACCATTATACTGGCATAACTACATCCACACTAGGGGCTATACTAGCAGAATTATTTGAGTAAAATAAATCACACCTCTAACTGAAACAGTTATACTAATATAGAGACAGGATACAAACCAGTATGTAGCCAAGACCTCAGTGAAATGGTTTCATCTGAGAAATACGATAAGACATGTATGTGAGCACACCCATCTGCTCTTCCGGGTACCAGAGGCTCAAAACCCCCTCCGCGCAATTACGTATGTGAGTGAGAGTGTGAGTGAGAGAGAGAGAGAGAGAGAGAGAGATTATTCTCATGATATAATGTTTCCAGTACAACCAGAAGCAGGAAATTCCAAAAATCACATGAGAAGGGCTATTGCACAATTACAGCCCAATTCTGCACACCCAAGAGGTATGGATAAAACAACCAGACTTATGGGTACTTATTTATATGAACTGAAACTCAGTTGAAATCTTACTGGGCTTCACCAATCACTGGTTGTGATCTCAACACAAAGCATCAGTCTAGGGCTCACGAGGTATGGTACCTCTGTCTTCATAATATCAAGATAATCCAGAACTTCAGTGTTTATTTACAAAGAGCCTGGGCTAAATTCTGATTTCAGTTCCATCTGTGTGAATCCAGAGACACTCCATAATATCAGCTGAATTATTTACATCAATCTAAATGTAGAGTAAGATCAGATCAGGCCTTCTCCCAGTAAAAGTAGATGGAATATGGAGCATGAAAAAACCCATACATATACAATTCTTGCTATTCATTACATTTACAAGATGATTCAACTCTTAGGTTAAAGAAAGTTATTTTGCTTATAACTACAAAATACTATCTCTGTAATGAAAAACAGAAACTCATGTTGAATGAAGTTTGTCCCTGGCCCATGCAAGTTATCCATGTAGAAAGTAAAAGCAAGACTGAGATCTAACAGTGAAGAACAAAGGAATTGAAGTATTCATTCTCACATCACACTGAAATTTAGTAGCCAAGCAGAGGCATCTATAAAAAGGAGTTAATGATAGAAAGTAATCCTTTACTTTACGTTAAAGATGAGAAAAATGGTCTAACAGTTCATAAAGACAACCCCTCTGCCACCCACAACCACACTTTTTTTGGCATAACAAAATGCCAGGGGAAATTATACCTTTGTAGAGTCAAATTCCATGTCCTCTAGTATTGTGACAGGGCTTGAAATAATATTTCTATGCTGCCATCTAGTGCACTGCTCAGGAAATACAGGCACATTGTGTCAGTGATTAAAACAAATAAGGATCAAAGCTATCTCTCTGTCCCCTTTTCCACATATAAATGACTTATTTTCAGTGCCCCCCAAACAACACAACTTTACAAGTTCCTGCTGTAGAAATGTACACATAATTGCATCTGGCCAGTAGTTATATGGAAACCCATATTTTGATATAAATTCATTAGGATTTCTTCATGAATAGTATGCAAAACAATATTTAAAAGGATACTGAAATTCTTCTCTGGAAGAGTGCATGATTGTTAGCTGTGACTGTATGTAATGATGTTATAAAGGTCTAGTCCAGCAGCCCCCACTGATTAAAATAGAACTATGCAAACAAGGAACAGCTTTAGGACTGAGCCATGTGTAGAGAAATACAAATCTGGAGAAGTGGAAAAACCTGAAACATAGTAGGCACAAGCTGTTCTGTAAAATTAGAGTGTATTTATATACCATAGGAGATCAGCATAACCAGTCAGTCAATAAAAAGTCACCTTGAAATAAAGGCAATAAACATATTAAAAAGTCAGAGCAGAGAGTTCTGAACCATCATCATGGAGTGAAAGTACAACACTACACTCAAAATATGCAATTAGCCGGGTTTAAATGTCACAAAGAACAAGAATAATCAGAAGGAATGGACTATGTTGTAATATAACTTAAGGGGTCTGAAGCTATATCAGCACACCTAGCTCCAGTCCCTCTTCACCCTTTCACACAGGCTGCAGAACCATGGCCTGGGAAGTAGATGAGACACACAGATGAGGCCTCATGTTCACTTAATGCTGCAATATACAAAGGCAAAACGTAAGAGGAAATCACCCTTCTCCAATGTACAATCATGACAACCTCATCCTTTGGTAGAACCCCAGAAATAGCCTATTCTTAAGAACTTTTATATAAAAAAGTGGAAACATTTAAGTAGTGATACAATACCCTCTCAGAATTTAGAGAACTAGGCAAATTCCACAGAACCTTTCAATAACCAAAAGAATCAACAGTACATCAACAGGAATACTAGTCACAGCTCTCCCCATCAATACTAACAGTAACTGATGTCTTTCTGAAAGGACAGGGCAATAATACTTCCTTCCAAACACAGTTGAAAGAAACAAATCTAGTCAGTTGTTCTCTCATATTAGACTCCCCAAGATCTCCGTAGTTTTCTTGCCTCCTAAGATTCCTGGCTTGATCAGGATGTCTAGTAAAGAACTGCACCCTCAACTCCACACAAGGTAACGTAAAATTTTCAGTCTTACAAGCCCCTCTACGAGAGCCACATTCCACTCTTGCTGGGCATGCACAACCCCCACTCCATGATCACAGTCCTTTTACTCATGGTCTCACAGTAATCAAAAGTTTGTGCATCATAGCTGATTTTTGGCCCAGGAGGTCATAGTGCTGGGATAAACAAAAGTAGTTCCTGAAGCTTGAGAAACCTCCACAATTTAGCTATCCAATAATCGCCAAACGAAAAGGTCACCCTATATAACTCTCTATAACTGCCATATTTCAGAAATATCCTTCCAGTTTTGTAAGGCTGAGTAGTGCAGGACTCCCCACTGGACCCCTGCTCATGCAGGTCCTACACAGCTGGCCTGCTCATCCGGCATCTCTGATTTGACTGTGGCCCCCAGATTTTAACATATGCAAATTGGACAGAACAGAGAAGAATTTCTCTAATTGTTACCCAGTTCTGCCTGGAGCATATGTATGCAGGGCCATACAAAGGAAAGAACTCCCTGCTCTGACCCTTATATGTACACCAGAACTAGGCAGGGAGGAGAACCACTGAGGAAGGAAGCAGAAAGGAAAGTTAAGATCAAAGCATGGAGCAGAGAATTAAAAAAGAGGAAAGTAGGAGGTGAGCGATTGCCAGCTCTCATAATTTTATCACTGTTCTTGTGCTGTTCGCTTCTTTTTCTTAAAGCCCCAGCTCCTAAAAAAATGATTCTATGAGACTCAACTTCCATTAGTATTTCTAACCCTTATAGTTGCAGAGAAAAGCTTGAAAAGCACATCTCCAGGGCTCCAAAAAAACAAACGGCAAATAAAAAACCCCCCACATTTATTTATTCATGATCCCATAATTTTAAACCATTCTTTTAATGAGGGGTGGCGCTTGTGGGGTGTGTGCACCTGACACAAGACTGGAATATCTGACCAGTGCAGCCTGGTGGGGCTGCGTCTGCACTGTATGTCCCCCTCATGCCTTCCCACTCCAGAATATACAGGGCAGAATAAGCCTGACGGACTCTCCATTCCCATCAGAATCCAAGCAGAGGTGGACGGTGAAGGAGCAGGGATAGTTGACTGGTCATAGGGTCCACATAGACTAAACATCTCAAAGAACCAGAGTTAGTTCAAGGAAAGAAACCGTTCTCTTCTTCTTTGAGGAGCCCACTTGTGGTGGCTAGCTGTCAATTCCCCTAGGAATAGAAGGGTGGGGGGTCTGAGGAGTCCTCTCTATGGCTAACTAAATAAGGATTGCAGAACTGATCCCCCGAATTTGGCATCCGATCCTGCAACCAGATCCAGGACATATTGCTTTGAAAAGTATGAGCTGAACTCCAAGTAGCTGCTCTGAGAGAGTCGAGAGATCTCTTGCTGGTGCTGGCCTGGTCATTGGCCTATGTGGATTGATCAGGCTTTCCAGGCTGGGATTTATAATAGTCAGAAGAGTCATGATTCTTTTTCCTCCTCTTCAGTTTCTCATGCTTTGGGAAAGAAGTTCAATCTGACAGTCACCCATGATATGGCCCTCTGATCTGCCCTGTCTCACCGCGATGGAGGTGAGACCAAGCTACAGAGCTGAGATCCCAACCAGCGTACAGCTTTATTTGGGGGACCAAAAACACCTTGTTGAAGAGGCAGAGGGTCCCTTCTCAGCATTGACCAAAGGAGACTTAGGGATAGAGTCCCTGCTTACTGGGATGCTGAAGGAATGGGAGTTTTGAGAGGACAGTCCCTTTGGGGAATCAGAAGTGCACCTTTTTGGAGCAATCCCTGAGAGGAGATTCAAAAGAAAACATTGTAGCCAAGTATCTCTGGAGTGATGGGTTCTGTTAGAGGAGGACTGGCACAGTGAACAATGGTCTAGAACGTGTTCCTCGCCCAAACACAAAAGGCAACAGTTATGACCATCCAGTAAAGGAACAAGGCTGTCATGAGATGGGCAGGGGTTGATGCCCAAAGATTTGAGCTCAACCACTTGCTGGGAAGGCACCTCAGTGCTAACATTAACCAGCCTGTTTACATTTCAAATAAAACCAAATAAGGAGCTGCTGAAAGGCAGGAAAAATAATTTCTAATTATCTGAAGCTATAAAGAGAGGTTGCTATGAGGTAGCAAGTAGACACTGCTGAGTTCTCTCTCACTGCCATGGGAAGGAAGACAGAACTGAGCCAGAGCTTTTCTGTCCTACATGTTCTCAGGTGGGGAGATGAGAACATGGAAGACACAAATACAGCCCTACAAACACTGCTGGTCAAGAGATTCTGATCTCACAAGCATACATACCACAAGCAGGATCCTCATGGACAAAGATTCCAGGAACTATAGAGTGAAAGAGGCAAAGTTAGAGGAGACAGAAAGGAGGAGAAGGTGACAGCAGGAAGGAGGAGGGGGAGAAAAGGAGAAGGACAGAGCAAGAGGGAAATGCAGGGGAGAATGAAGGGTAAACAGAAAGCAGGAGAAGGAAATGTAATAAGAAGAGAAACATTCATTTTAACCCTACAATATTATACTGTATGATAGTGTTCCTACAGTAGTTAGAACCTTTAATGTAAGATTCTGTAGTATTATTAGATAAGTGTAGGTATGAGTGAAGGGAAAAGACCACAGGAAAGGAGAAAGTTAGAGAGAAGAGAGAGGCTAATGAGGAGAAAAACTTGTATGTTAAACTAAAAGTACAGAGCTCAGTCTTCAGTAAGTTTGTAGCTACACATTTACATGGGGCTGAAAGCCAATGACAGTTCAACCTGCTACTAAGGTGAAAACAGATCCCGCTATCATTATTTCAATACCACTCATTTTGATATTCATGTTCTATGTGCTAGGCTTTGGGGGATGTGGCATGGCAAAAAAAAGGGGGGGGGGGAACTAGAGAAAAACATAAGAAGAATTAAAAATACTTACTGCCATGGAAGAACATGTTCTAGGAATTATTTTAGGGAAATTTAGGGAAATTGTACAGGAGATCAGACTAGATGATCACAGTAATCCCTGCTGGTCTTGCAATCTCTAGATCTGTGAAAAACAACTCACCAAACAGCCACTAATTACAAAATGGCTACTGAAGGGCTGCAGCTGCTTTCCTCTGCCAGATTTAAAGGCCCAGTCTCAGAAAGGTATGCTGGAAAGAAGTTTCTACTAAAGGACTCTTCTGTGCTAGGGAGGGTTGATTATAGAATGAGGAGTGGTTGCTTTTATATACTATTACTGCATTGGAAGGTATTCTTTTATTAACAATCCATATAAGAATGGATCATAGGAGTTGACTCTAAAAAGTGAAAAGGATCATTTATCAAGATGATCACATGTTTATATTTCCTTATCTGTGTTACTGTTAGATTTTATATCATTAAAATGAAAAGCATTTTTAAAACATAACTTGATTTTCATAATGTATATTGCATTTGTATATGCATTTTACCTATATCAGATGGTGGAACTAGACTAATCTGTTTTGCTTTCTGATTTTTACCGATTTGTAAGATGATATTTTGCAGCGCAAGCAAATTTTGTCTGTTTTCCAATCACTATTTGTATTAATTTATGTAAGTATTCAGATTATATTATATGCCTAATTACTTTCCCATTTATTTGAATAGGAGCCAGATCGGGCCCATACTCTATAAAACAACGCTAACTAAAAACAGAAATGAAAAAAATTTAAAATTACTTTCAAATCTCAGTGCAGACACTGACTCTTGAATATATGCAAGCTACCAAAGAATCACAGCAACTAATGTGCTGTATTTAAAACCTGCTTCATTAATTAGTGTACAGGCTAAATACCACCCCATCATAATTCGCATTACCTATTAACAAAATACATACATCATTTTTACTAGTGAAACATCATTTATTTCTATCGCAGAAAGTGTTTCATTAATGACAATGGTCTTTTGTTTATATTACAGTGGAGGATATTGATAAATTAACATACTTCTACTCTAACAGTTATGCTAAGGGGCAACGCTGCTATTACAACAGCATTATATGTGGACATTTTCATCAGCACTGACAATTTTTACACTGTGCAAGTGTTAGTGTTTAATAAGGACATGCATTCTATCCAGATGGATTCTATACTTTTTTACAGTATTGATTTGATTAAAGGTAAATTGGACTGGGTGGGTAGTTTATATCCAAATGGATGCCAGGTACCACTTCTCAAGTCACAAGGCCTGGATTCAGGTAAAAAGTTAACAAAGTTCACAGATGTTTAAACCCAGGGTATTAGTTTGTAGAAACGGGCTCAGATCATGAAGTTCAAAACCAAATCTTAATTTTCCCAAAGTTCGTATGTTTTGGGTTGAGACACATCTCTCATACACCACCTGACAGCAGATATATCTTTGTCAGCAGTTGACAAGAAAGACTTTGGCTCAGCCTAACTGGCCATGCTATGATACTGTCGTTCCACTAGAAATACAGCTATTGGTGCTTTGATATTGATTGTCCATATGGTGGCTCATAAAAATAAATGCCCATTTTCTGGACTATGGACTTTATGAGCCACCATGTTGACAACTAGAATATTAATGTCCCAATAGTTGTATTTCTAGTGGAAGTAACATCTGCAATGATCTGTCTAGCTCCTACCAATGCATTTTTCTTCATTCAAGGGGAGTCACACATGAGTAGTGTCTACAGCATTAGGCCCATCCCTGCTGTTTATGTTTCCTCCTCTCCAATCACCCTGTGACAACTCTCTATCCCTTTGTTTATATGGATCTGCAGCTTCTGGTAACACACCTGTGTGGAAATCAGGAGTAGAACTAACGTACCGCTTTCCAAATAAGAAATGCAGTTAGGGACACTTTCTATGGCCATGTCCGGCAGGTATCAGGGTTAGATGGGACTTTGGTCAGAGAACTGAGGAAGCCACTTCAGCTTGCAAGAGGGGGTTGTGTGTGAATGGGGTTCCTACAAGAGGAGGATCTGATGTAGTCACATCAGTCATACAGACCTAAGGCAGTTCCTGCTGAAGTGTGTCTTTTTTCCTTGCTAATTTGATTCACTTAAATGATGCAGATAACATTACTTTGCACATAAGATATCTTTTCCTCTCCAATAATAATACTGACTAGTTCTTATATAACTTTTCATCAGTAAATCTCAAATGCTTTACAAAGGTCCCTATCAATAGAATGTACGATTTCCCCAGTGTAAGACTGTCAAAATAGCTCAATAAAACATATTTTAACATATTTATAGTCACTTCTACTATTTTTAAAAAAATCTTAAACTACTCAGTGTTCTCTCTGAGAACCTCAGCTCACTTTTCATAGTTTACAGATGTCAAAGTATTTATATAATAATGGAAGTATGTATGATTTTCACCATTTAATTATATACAGGAACTGTTGCTCAACGCCTTCTTGCTTATGAAACTACAGTGGTGCAGCACTGATATCAGATTCAAAATACTTTATTGGTTGAGAGTGGCATTGCTAACTACTTTTTTTATCAATTGCATGTTGATAAAATGCAAAAATTCAATGAAAGAAGCACTCAGCTCCCAATCCCCTCCCCCCCCCCACACACACACATTATAAGTTGAATATACTAGGGGTCTTGGTTGACTAACCCTGGACACACCAATCTAAGCCACTAAGGAGGTCAATATGTTTCCAGGAATTCTAGACTGGTGAATAGCCCTTGCCAGGTTTAATCTACAATGCATGTACACCAGAAGGGATAAAATGTACAATTCTGTATTTCATAATAAAAATGCAAGAGAGAAGCTCTGTGAATATAACCTACTTGTTACCTTAATGAAGGTTTCTATGTATAAGCACCATTTAATTTATTCTGTTTTTTCTTAGAACAAAATTTTGCCGGATGGCATGAGCCTTCCTTCATTATTGAAATTGTTACTAATAAAAGCGGTTGCAAATACATAGTCTTTATTAACTTTATCTTTGCTTACTAAATTGAAGGGTATGGGTAAACCTTCATTTCAATCAGCAGTAATAGTCCCGCAGCTAATGTAATTTACTGTTTACAAACAGCAATGCATATTATGTAACAATACATCTATGCACATGCAGAAACAAAACTGGTTACATTCACTTTAATAATGAGATTGCTTCTGTAGCATAAATGACAATAAATGCTCAGCTATGTTAAATGACTGCTATTTTTCCCCTCTTATAGTTAGTCATTTGTCTTCATTGTTTCAGTAATGTAGTCAACAATTGAGAGTTAAGTAGTAGTGACTATTAACTTTCAGTAAGCTTTACAGGTACTTTATACACTAAGAAATAGACTTTTAAAAATGCCATTTACTACATCTCACTGAATTACAGTATATAAACAATAATGGTTATTTGCTAAAACATAATAGCATATATATTTATTGTAATAAAAGAGATAACCCCATGAAAAACAAGAATAATGTATAAATTCTTTGTTTTATAAGCATGCTGAGAATTTGTAAAGGGATTACTGTATCACTATTAATCATGGCATTTTCACATTTGCAATACAGTTTTGTAATCACTACGGTTCATGTAGGCTTTTATAAGCAAGCGTTTTGAGGTAATTCATTTTTTATTAGCAAAAGAGAATCTTGTAATAATACAAATTAAACATCAACTTTATACCATTCTTATGCAATGTTAAACCAAACACTGCTCCTGTGGCAGAAAGTCTGCTAAAAGTTGGAAGTTCGTGCATTCAGACAATGGCAATGTGCTGGACCAAGAGTATGTAACTTGTTGCTGCAGAATCCAAAAGCCACCACAAACTTTGGCACTTTCCATTCTAAGACGTCAAGCTGACCTTCATAAATAAATAAAAATCCACACACAGTATCCCCCCTAGGAAGAATGAAGAACAAACTGCATGACATATGCTAGTCATATTGCCTAATGTATCACTGGAGAGTGTTCAGATATCATGGTGATGGGGACAGAATAAAAACCTTAATAGAATACAAGAGGGCAAATGCCCATTGTAATTTCTACCCATATTTACTGCTGGTAAGGTAAATGCTGGTGTCCAAAATATCTGAAATACCCTAATTAGAGTACATGGCTAGGCACCGAGTGATCAGAACCACCACGTAGGGGAAATGATTGATAGGGTGACTATTGCCACAGATTCTTTCCTACATAGAACTTCAATAGCACAACAGTGTCTACTTTGAGAATAAAACTAGCTTTCCAGCAAGTCTGTTTTGAAATGCAGTGTGTGATAATTCAGTAGGAGATGTAGTCAGCCATGCCAGTAAGATAATTTTTCCACCCTTGGCTTGAATCTTTTGGGGAACGTGAAGAAACCTAGGCCTTTTACATCAGAGGCAGTAATTAAAGCACAGAATTGGGAGTCTGAACTGGCTTAATCTTTGATAATCTTCTGTAAGATTCCTGTGCAATCTTGGGCAAATCATTTAGGTATCATTTAGGTCGCCATCAGTAAATTGAGGGTAATACAAAAACATGTTTGTCAAGGACTTGGAGATCCTCAGCTGGTAAGTGCTATATAAAAACAAAATATTATTGCATACTTCCCTATTCCAGATATTTATAGTATGTTTAGGACTATGCTATCTGGAGCACCTGGTTAGATCATCAGTCAAGAATAAGGTGACAGCTGAAGAAGGCAGTGACCCTATAATACTATGGAAAGTTTTTGTGGTATTCATTTCTGCTTTGTTTCATGGCATACGTTTAAAAGATCCTTTAGGGTAGCATGTGCACATATTCACCATTTATTACTCAGATTAAAAATGCTTTCTATATATTAAAATTGGTGCTAGACCCATTTTCACTATCACTCCCTGCAAATCCATAAATATTGTATGTCACACTAGCACAAGCACTAAGAATTGCTAGAGCCATGTGCATTTGCCCAATATTAAAATTAGGATAATGTAAATTATTTAGATGTGGAGACATTTAAAACTCGCTGACAGTTTGCAAACTATTCTGGGCAGGGGCCATGTACTTCCTTGTGTTTGTACACTGTCCTGCTCCAGATTCTAGCCTTTGGGTACTACCCCAATAAAACAACCTGTACCATTGTTTTACAAAGAGAAATGTGGTACAAAGTTGGATATCCATTCACAGCTGTTTTTAAGGTAGGTCTCCAGCCATCTCTATTGACTAATTGCACTGATCTCAGATTTATTTGGCAGAGAGGCTCAGCCTCACTTCTGCTCACTAAGAGCTTGTCTACACACAGAGAATTGCACTGATTAACTTAAATCTGTTTAAAAATGGATTTAGTTTATGAAACACAAACCCTTGTGTGGACATCAATTTAACCCTGGCTTATATAGATAGGTCTAGCTTGCAGATTAAATGAATTTAAATTGATATAAGTGTCAACACACAATGCTAGACCAGTTTAAAATCACTCTCTTAATTAGGCCAGGTCTACACTAGTGAGCTTACAGCAGCACAGCTGTACCAATGCAGCAGCGTCACTGTAAGATCGCTTGTGTAGCTGCTCTACGCCAATGGGAGAAAGCTCTCCTGTCAACATAATAAAACCACCTCAATGGGTGGCAGTAGCTATGTTGGCAGGAGCAGCTGTCCCGCTGCCATAGCGCTGTGCACACTACTGTTTATGCCGGCAAAACTTATGTCCCTCAAGGGAGTGTTTATTTCACATCTCTGAAACACACAAGATTTACTGACATAAGTGGCAGTGGAGACATGGCCTTAGATTGCTGCAAGTTTCTGTGTAAACTAGACCTAACGATATCAAGGTTATTTGCGCTGTGTAAACCGTAAGAAACAAGGGCAGATATATTTCATTCTTGTTTTAACTTCATGGAAGGCTATTGCACTAAGCTTTAGAACAGAGATTTTAACAGCAAGTCTCACCCCCTCAGATACTGCACCTCTCTCAGGCATTCTTCAGAAAACCTTCCATTCAGCCCCTCTAATCATAGAATGTGTACTTAACAATTCCTGGAGAGGCACAGCCACCACCTCCCTGAGAGGGCCTGGGGGTGTATTTTCTTCCCCCTCTTCATTTTCAAGGCTTAGTTTTAATAAAGTGTTTCTTTGCATTTCTGGGCACTATAAGTAATTAGTCACAGATGGAGAAATAGGGGAGAATGCATGAATCAGGCTTCTGCAAGGGGAATACAGCAAAGGCTGCTGCTGCTGCTTTTTATTAGATGTATTTGTAAACTCTACTAGTTGACAGCTGGAGAGTTGTTCAGAGGCAAAAAGGAGAGCCCACATTTTATTTTCCTGTGTATGCAGTTATAGGAATACTTCACACCTGCCAGTTTGTATCTGGCCAGGTATTCAAGGTTATCTTTCGAGTTAGCCCCACACTCTACTCTCCCCATCCCTATCCTACATACCCGAAGGCAAAACTAAGCAACATCAGCTATTTTTGTATGCAAGAAGCCATAGGTGTTTGCGGAGCGGGAAAGCACCAGACTGTATTGTACTTCACTGTGGTGCAAACATTCTACAGTATTTGACAGCTAGTTATATGGAGGCACATTTATGGGTCTTGATTTTGCCTCTACCTACCCTATCAGCATTTATTCTCATTATGAAAGAATATGGTAGTGATTACTGCACTATGCACATGGGGCTACACCTTTAGACAACCCAGGCTCTTAAACTAGTGCAGAAGGCAGCAGCCTGCTTGCTAAGCAGTGCTTTCCAATAGGAATACATGACACCTGCACGCCTTAATACCTCTCTCCTAAGTTGAATTCTTTTCTGAGGCTCCTGATTTTGCAAGTTTTTTATTTGTATTTAACTCCTTAACCCAGCTATGAAGGACTTTCTTATCCCTGACTTAGGGCCCAGACAAGACAGGCAGCAATTCATGACTTCTCAAGCTTGGCAATGTTTTCTCATTTCTTGCATTTTTCCAAAACTAGGGATTCTTGAAGATTATCCTTTTATGAATTAAATGTGTTAATTTCTCAATTCCTGTCTGCTCCTGAACTCTCTCTCATTATCAAAATCCTGGTTTAAAATAAAAAAATGAGTTCCTTGAGATCATGTCCTTGCACTAGCTTGTGCATGATTACTCTTCACAAAAATGAAGGTTACTTACTTGTAACCGGTGTTCTTTGAGATGACTCTACATATTCACTTCTGCGTTTTGGGTCACCTGGTGCAACTCACACTATTCCTGCCCATAGCCTCAGTGTCTCCAATCATTCTGAGGGAAAGGCTATACAATGGGCACTGCATCCTCTACTACCTCAGTTCCTTCTGCTGCCAACCCAGAAAAACCACACTAGGACTCTAAGAAAAAGGGGAAGGGCGGAGAGAAGCGTGAATATGCAGCGTCAGCTCGGACAGCTCTAGGTATAAGCAATTTTCATTTCTTCTTTGAGTGGCTATTCATATTCTCACTTATGGGTAGTTTGGCAAGCAGTGCTGATAACTGAGGAGGGAAAGAGTTCTAATTAAATAATGATTGAAGCCCCAAATCTAGCAACTGTTCTTGAAGCTAAATCCAAAGCATGTTTAGTAAAGGTATGAGCTGAATTCCAAGTAGCAACCTTAAAGATTTCTCCAGTAGGGACATGTTTAAGGCAAGCAAAGGATGCTGCTATTGCTGAGACCTTACAAGACTAAGTACAGGGGACCTGTTACTAACTTGTTATATTCAATGGCATTATTTAATCCATCTGGAAATTATCTGACCAGCTATACTACAGACCAGTAGTTCTCAACCTTTCCAAACTACTGTACCCATTTCAGGTGTCTGATTTGTCTTGCGTACCCCAAGTTTCACCTCACTTAAACTGCTTGCTTACAAAATCAGACACAAAAATACAGAAGTGTCACAGCACCGTTACTGAAAAATTGCTTTCTTTCTCATTTTTATCATATACTTATAAAATAAATCAATTGGAATATAAATATTATACTTACATTTCAGAGTGTAGTATATAGAGCAGTATAAACAAGTCATTGTCTGTATAAAATTTTAGTTTGTACTGACTTTGCTAGTGCTTTTTATGTAGCCTGTTGTAAAAGTGGCAAATATCTAGATGAGTTGAAGTACCCACTGGAAGACCTCTGTGTACACACAAGGGTACACGTACTCCTAGTTGAGAACCACTGCTATACAGACAAAGTGAGTGAAGTAATATCTTTTATTGGACCAACATCTATTGGTGAAAGAAACGTTTGAGCAACACTGGGATGAAGAAAAAGTACTCAGTGTCACAGCTAATTACAAGATGGAACAGATTGTTTTGCATAAGTAGTTAATACATATTTTAAGAGATCATTCAAAGTGAAGTGGCCCTCTGCAGTCATAGGACAAAGAAGAGTTAGTGAGTTAGATTGTTGTAATAAATCATAAATCTAGTGTCTTTATTGAGACCATGGTGTTTAGTGTCTAGCAGTTATGAATTTAACCTTCCAGGCTAGTCTTTTGAAGGTGTTGTGCAGGTTTCCTTTGAGTACAAAGACAGAGATCAGACATGGAGTGATCATTTTGTGAAAAGTGTTTGCTTTATTTTTTGTTTATTATGATTTTTCTTGGAGAGTTCATTCAAGAGCATAATGATTGTCTGGTTTCACCCACACAGTTGTTAGGGAGCAATTAGTGCACTGGATGAGGTACACCGCATGTTGTGATAGGCGTGTGTAGGACCTGCTACAAATGACAAGCCTGGGAGCTTACATTCATAACTTTGCTAGACACTGAAAATCATGGTCTTAACCCCCTGGATTTATGACTTATAACAATCTCTCTCACTAACATTCCTTTTTTGTCCTATGACTGCAGAGGTGTTAACTGCAGAGGGCCACTTCACTTTGAATGGTCTCAGAGCTCTGTGTAGCTCAAAAGCATCTCTTTCACTCATAAAATATATTACCTCACCCACCTTGTCTCTCTAATATCCTGGGACCAACACAGTTACAGCAACAGTGCAACCACATGTACTATGACCCCATATGATTCTTAGCATAAGAAGCAATGTAGATGATTCCCTAAAAATCTAGTTCTATTAAGACAATAAGCTAAAACCTTTCTAGCAGCTAAAGTAACAAAGATTCCCATTTATTAGTATGCAGCTTTGGGAAAAATACCAGTAAATTAATAGTCTGAAATGAAACTCTCACTAGTTGTGATAAAAACCCGGATCAGGTCTAAGAACCCCCTTGTCTGTATGGAATATATTTACAATGGCAGATCAACCATAGAAGAATGCAATTTGCTCACCCTTCTGGCTGATGTTACAGCACTAATAAACATAGTTTTAATAGATAAGTATTCAATAGATTACATTTAGATTAATAAACACAGTTTAATAGATAAAGACCTGTCCAGGGTACAAAAATGGCTCCATAAGCATAGATAAAACTAAATTAAGGTCCCAGGTGGATTTGAATCCCTCAAAGGAGGATACATAGTAGACAACCCCTTCATTAACCTTTTGACTGTATCGCATAAAACAATGATCTATCATCAAAGCACGACAAACTGAAAGAGCTGCCCAATGAACTCTTGAAAAATTAGATAACCTTTCAGATTTTAAAAGTATTCAATATTCTAAAACACAGGGAACAGAAGCTGTAATTGGTGAATCAGATTTTCCCACATTCAAGAAACAAATTTAGTCCATTTCAAATAACATATCCTTACAGACTATTTTCTAGAACTGAGCAATATATTTTGAACCAGCTAGGAACAGAACTGTTCAAGATCAAGCAAAGTCCGATAACTCAAACTGTCAGTTGTGGATCTGGATAAAGGATCCTGACCACGGTTGTGACAAGAGGTCTGGAGACAAAGGGAGACACATTTGCAGACTCTGTCTGATATCTGAAGCAGGCCCATGTACCACTGCTATCTAGGTCAAGTTGGGGCAATCAGGATCATCCTTGCTCTGTCATGATGCATCTTCATCATGTCTTTCTGAACTAACGGAAAGGAGGGAAAAGCATGCAGAAGACCCCTTCCCCAATGCAGCAAGAAAGCATCTGAGATGGATTGACTGTTCCTTTCTGCTCTTAAACAGTACAGATGACACTTTTTATTAAACCTGGTTGCAACCAAGTTTACATTGGGCCGATCCCAACCCGAGAAAATCTCTGTACACTTGATCCTTTAGGAACCATTCATGCATCGGAGAACTGTCCCTGCTGAAATGACTGCTAATACATTGTTCTCCACTGCAAAATGCAGGGCTCCCAGATAGACATTGTGAAGAATGCACCAGTGCCATAAATTGACTGCCTCTGCACATAACAGGGAAGAATGAACATCTTCCTTGTTGATGTAACACTTAGCAGTTGTTTTATTCATCACCACCTGAGCAACCTTCCCCTTTATGTAAGGAAGAAAAGATCTGAGAGCCAAACAAGAGCTTAATTCCAAAAAAGTATAAGTAAGTACTTTTCTTGAGACACCCAGTGACCTCCAATTGTAAAATGATTTGGATGAGTTCTCCATCCCTTGCTGGATACACTGGAAGTTATTGAGAGAGATGGCAAAGGGAGACTGAGAAGACATGACAACAGTTGGTCTGTCCACCACATCAACAAATTTAGATCATCCTGAGACATGGTGATGAACATCTGAAGACTGTTCATATGGGATCTGTAAACGTGTGACATCCAACGCTGCATTAATCTCATTCTGAAGTGTACAAACAGAGTAATGTAAGTGGACACCGCCATAAACCCCATTAGACTAGGATGGATAAAAATCAATGATTTTTTTTTTAAATCATTTAAAGAATTTTTTTTTTAAATAATCAATAAAATAGTAAATTTCTCTCTTGTTTAAAAAACAACAGTTACAATTAAATCTCATCACAAACATGCTAAACCTAGAGTCTCAAAAATGCATTAATGGCTCTAGTCTGTCCAGCTTAACTACCAGCTCTTACTTCTTGAAAGTTCTGCACTTTCAGTTTCTGTTTCTCAGCAGAATAAAGTCACATGTGCAAAGAAAGGCACAAGCTGGATAGGATTGTTGTTGTTCTGTGCTTATGTGGTGGCGGAGCTGGGCCAAGCAAGGCAGAGGAGTTAGTTAAGACACTGTCTTAAAGACAGAGAGACAAAGGACGGAGGCAGAATAGAAAGGAACAGAGTGGAGTGGACTGGAAAGAAAAAAGGGAAGACATCATTCAGTACACACAGCTTCCTATATTCCCCCACACTTTTGCCACAGAAAAGCTGTCATGGCTTCTGGGCATGAAAGAGACCCTATCTGGGAATATTTTGAAGAAATTCCTTTACTTGTTAAAAAAGGAAAATGTGTCCAGTGTAAGCAGTGCAAGGAGAAGCAGGGCTTAGTTGCAAGAATGAAACATCATAATGAAAACTGCTTATTGGGAGGAAATGAGGTGGATGAAGATGTGGATATGTCTGAAGATCAATGTGGATCAACTGGTGAGTAACTTAAATAATTCACTTTGCAATGCATCATTCTTCAAGACTCTCTCTATGTCTTTTAGTATAAGGCTATGTAAACACTGACGGTGGCAGTCAGATCGACTTATCTGGATTGACTGAGCAGTCAGTGAAGACCTGCTCAATCGATCCAGAAGTCGACACTGTTAATCCACCCCCGCAAGTGGCATAGCACTGCATTGACGGGCAGCGCAGTGCAGTGAAGATGGCACACAGAAGAGAAGCACAGCAGTCGAAGGGAGTTACACAAGTTCTCTGCGTACTTTGTGTAACTCCTGTCGACTGCCACTGACTCGCCGGGGTAAAGTGTAGACCAAGCCAAAGTGTGATTTAACAAGTAAATTCCCAAGCTGTTTGTCATGTTGGATGTTGCTAGAAAAAAAAGTTTAGCTTAGCTAATCCTTATGGCTTGTTTAATTAGTTAACTAGAATCCATCACCCAAGTATATACGGTACAGAAAGCGGAAGTAAGAGAAATCTAGAGATGTCAGTTGCCACTGAATGTCATTTTCTTTTTTTATATAACATAATACATGCCCCTTATTTTGGAACATCATGGCCACAGACCATAATGGTGATGCCATAAATCTATTCCCTATTTTACTTCAGCACAACTTAGCTTTCCCAAGGGAACCCCATCCTGTATTTCATTTCTCAAAAAACAGAAGTGCCAGCGAGTTCTATGGAGTTTACTCCAAAATTAAGTGCACTCTAAGTGCAGTCAGTCTTAGCTTTTTTGGTAATTTGGAATCGGATCTGCATCCTTGCTGAAAAAAATGTAAATGATTAACTGAGTAATAGAGAGAGACGAATGACTATTCAAAATCATTTTTGAATTTTGTTTCAGGATCCCATTTATGCATAAGAGACTTTGACTGTGACTGTCTATCTGCAACAACTTCAGAGTCATCCATTGGCACTTTCAGCAGCAGTGCTGCAACTAAATGTATTTCAGACAATAAAGCATCAGTAGCAAGCAAAATATTTCAATCATCCAGTAAAACCACCATGATGGAGGAGTTTGTAGTAAGGACCAGCAAATACCAACAAGACCCCATAGATGAAAAGATTGCTCAGTTCATTTATGCCACAAATTCTCCTTTTTGCATTGTTAACAATAAACACTTGGTTGACACGGCTGAGTCCTTACGACCAGGCTACACTCTACCTGGTGGAGCAGACATTGGTGGAAGGTTGCTAGATACAGTGTATGAGAAGGAACTTGAACCGGGTGCAAGAAATACTGAGGGGAAATTGCCAGTTTAAGCCTTGATGGGTGGAGCAATGTACACAAGGATCCAGTAATATGTGTCTGTGTGACAACAGAAGAGGGGGTTGCATGTCTTTCAGAAACAATAGATACATCGGGAAATGCCCACACAACAGAATATTTAAAAGAAGTGGCAGTGAAAGCTGTAATAAACTGAACGAAAATTCAACTGTCACGTGCGCAGTTTTGTCACAGACAATGCTGCAAATGTGGCAAAGATGGGAAGATACTTAGAAGAAGAAATGGAAGGATGCTCCTTAACAACATATGGCTGCAGTGGCCATTTAATGCATCTTTTAGCCAAAGAATTAAAGTAAGTCTTCTCCAGGAATAAAATAAAATGTTGTTGAAGTTGCAAAATGCTTCCAAAACAACCATTTTGCTTCACCTTCACTGAAGGGAGCAGAAGGATCCAAACTAATTCTCCCTCAAGATGTTCCATGGAATTCTGTGGTTGATTGTTTTGAACAATGTATTAAGAACTGGCCTATTCTCATAAAACTTTGTGAAGAAAACCATGATAAAATAGATGGAAGTATCTCATCCAAAGTATCTATTGGATTAAAGAGGAATGTAGAGGATATGCTCAGTATACTGAAGCCTATATCCACAGCCTTAAACAAACTTCAGAGAAATTGTTGCTGCATTGCTGATGCTGTCGAAATTTGGAAGGCACTTCAAGAGACACTGAAGAAAGAAATACCTCACCAGAAAGTTAAACTGCAGGCAATAAAGAAGCGAATGGATCAAGCACTAACTCCATCTCATTTTATTGCAAACATTCTTGACCCTGGATATAAAGGTAGATGCCTAACTTCTGAAGATGATGATGCTGCCATGGCATGGGCATCTCAAAATCACTCTTCAGCTGAACCATTTAAACAGTACATGTTTACTGATGTTTTGAACAAAGTCACCCCCCTGAATTGGTGGAAATCATTAGCCAGGCACCCTGAAACAGAGTTCCTGCAGTTGCTAATCCAACTTTTCACTGCAGTAGCTTCCTCTTCAGACACAGAAAGAACATTTTCATTGTTTGGTATTATTCACTCAAAGCTAAGAAATTAACTGGGAGTTGAAAAAGCAGGAAAACTCATATTTCTGTTTCAGTCTATGAATAAAAATGACAGTGGGAGTGGGGAAGATGAGACCTAGTTGTAGAAGTTAAGGACAGCGTACATTTAGCATTGTGACAATTTAAAAATAAAAAAAAAAAAGTTTAAGGACTGCTGCCAGCCAGCAACTCAAGAGACTGCTGCAATTGCAAATGTAACATTTAAGATTTAGTTTAATAAATTATAAGTGCTATTGTATTTGCGTGTGTGATTTAGTTCTTACCATTCCTAATGTACTGCTGCTGCATCTGCAACTTGACACAGGTAATGAGTATTATGTACTATTTTCTAAATTAATAAAAATCAAGTTATCTAAAAAATTACACAAAGTATACCCTCCTAGATGTTGTAAAAGGCTGTATTGAGTTGTAAATTAACATGTTTTAGTGTCAGATTTGCACCATTGTTTAAGAAATGTGTGAAGAAGTATCAATGGGAAATCAATTGGATTTAAATAAATGATTTTCTCTTGGTGATTTAAATCATGATTTAGCCACACTAATTCCAAGAGAAGAGGAAGAAAAAAAAATTCTCTCCCCCGAGGGCATGTCTTCTTTCCCTCTCTGTCCACAGGAGTTGAATGGGCCTCACCAAACTAGAGAATTTGGCACGGGGTGAGTGTGAAAATATAAAAAACTCATGAGGTATCTGAAACAACTTTTCAGTTTTCTTAGATACAGACTGACAAGAAGTAGGGGTAGCCCAAATAGTCTCAGCTGGCTGCAAAAGACCATCCAGCACAGGTGGTAACACTAAACACCTGAAAATAGCACCAAAAATGTTGCATACCAGATGTGATATCTTTGCCATAGCAAATGAAGGTAAGTTCAAAGGGGATGCCATAGTGGATGCCATCACGGAACTGCAAAGTGTCCTCAAAAGGAGATGATGCAGAAGCAACACATATGTTCATCAGGTGCCAAATCAGGATCAAAGTCTGTATCCATCTGATAGCTCCTCTTGTTGAACAGTATTTTATCCTCCTCTTCAGGCGGATAATCAGGCACTACTGCTGAGCTGCATATGCAGTCTCATGGGCACTGCTGGGAGAAGGTTCTACCATTTGGCTGCACCAGGTAGCACAAAACCTGTAAGTTAATATGCACAGCCATTTGAAGAATACTCTGTTTAAATAAAAGCACATTCTAAAAATCCTTGCAGCATGCAGGAAATAATACACCAAAGCAATGGTTGAGCATGGTTCATTTATTATTATGACTAGGCATTTGTGTTATTCTCTCTTGAAATCCAAAAATTAAGAGCATGAGCTTTTAGAAATAGAAAACACAAGAACATAACAGAAGCCAAATGTCATTACTATACCCCAAAAACCACAGAAAGCAAAAGGCTGTTTAGTTATATTACCCTTTATTATTTTACAATATATTTTAAAAAAAACCTTACAGATACCTTAACTGTTCTACAAGACCTGCAATACTGTCAAAAAATAGCATACCTAAAGATTGAACACACAAACTGTAATTCCTATTTGTACTGAACCATTAATATCCAAAGGTGTGTAGTCATTTAGTAAGTAGATGTGCAGTAATGCAAAATGCAAACAAATGTTAACACAGAAAAGTAAACTTTGCATTCATGGCTATAGAACAGAGGGCTTTTCAAACACATTTGGTACTGTAACATTCTAGAAGGCAATATGAGTAATATTACATATTTAAAGCAATACATGCTCTGGAAAGCTTGTATTTTCAATCTGTGCGTGTAAACCTGAATCGTAATGAACTAGATACATTAAAAACAGAGACATCTAGTCTGCAAGTAAGCTTTTTTGTCCCAGAATGACACTGAATTTGAATGGTTCAACTCTGACTTTTGTTACTGTTGCTATTTTACACTATTTTTTTCTGTACATTGTTGCATTAATATGACAGCCTAGGGATGATTTTTATTCCCTGCCCATAACACAGTGGAGCAACTTTACTGGACCAGATGTTTGTCTCAGTCTCTAAATTGTAAATGTAGCCAATATTATAGCATGGATGAGACTCCCCAAACATTTTTTATAATTAGTTTTATAATAGAATTACAGTTTTTCAGCTGTATTCCCGTGATGCAAAGCAGTACTGTAATTTTCAGAACACTGAAAATGCTTGCTAATATTTCAAGTATCTAATAATCTGATAGATTTTACTTACAGAAGTTTTACTTTTGTTATCTTTTCTGGTCATAAAATTGAGAGAAGATGTAATGACCAAGACACCTTTAAATTTACACTGTCTGAAAACAACAAGGTAAAGCCAATTGTTCAGGTATGGTTTTGTCTTATCCAGGTAGATTCGCTTTCATGGGAATATCATGAAAGACAGTAGGAGGAAACAATAACTACAGATCAGATTTCTGCCAAGCAATAAAAGTTTAAGGTCAAAATTTATGAGAGTGGCACTGTGGCGTAACAGGCATTCAATTTGCTTTATTTTTCAAGTTTATAAAGTTTCATAAAGGTTCACTAATAGTGGACACTATGTGGTAACTGAGTAAGGCCAACAACCCACCTTCTACCTCTGAAGAAACTGCAATATCACCTGAGCAGATCACAGTTGTTGGACTGTGATCTTCTTAACCAGCCTAAATAGCAGTCAGTAGCATCCGGTACTATATACACAGAGTCACTCACACCCATCACTGACATGATTTTCCTACAGCATTTTATTTACTGTATAACATATGCATACATATTTCTTTCTGCACATTTAATCCTTTATGTGTTAATCTCATAGCTCACCAGTGGTTTAAGGGCTGAAAAATATTTCAATAAACATAACGAGTTATAAAGTTCAAGTGTGTAGCAATTTTATTTTAACACAGAAAATTAATATGAAATGCTTGTTCTGAACATGGTTGGCAAAAACAAAAGGCAAAACAAAGGCAGGGTATATTTTCATCTGGAGTTAATGTCTAGAAAACCAAAAGAAATATCCTTAATCTGAAATAAGGCAAAACAAAAAAGGCATTTTGATTCATGCACAACTAGCACTAATAAGAATTTCCTTGCACAGAAGTCCTGAGACATGAGTTGAATGGGTTCTCCCTATTGTCTGCTTCGTGTGAAGTCAAATGTAAAGCTTCATAAGCATAAGTGTTTGGTTATTAATAGTGGACCCATTTAAAAAAGGAGGCAATAAAATGTACATGAAAACAAACAAAAAGCGACTTGATCTGAAGCCTCTGTCCTTTGACCCGCCTAACAGGCTAAATGGCCAATAAAAGGTAAAATGCAGCATACATTTGTGTAATCTAAAATCTTTTTGTGATAATTTATTGCAAATTGCACTTGGCAGTTCACCACACCAATGGAAAACTGGCCACCCTGTTGGTTCATGCAGTCCTTTAACCCCAAATCCAAGTCACCAGTAGAAAGACCTGGACAGAAAGTTTGCCGCTGTGCTGAGCCAGCTGGCTGCACCTTCTGGGTGTGACCCAACCCGGGAAACTGCTTTGTCTTGTTCCTTTGTAGGGCTTTCATCCTCTGGTAAATAGTCAGGTAGGTCTGTATTTTGCTCGACTTCTACAGCAGTATCTTGGAATGGAACCAGCACCTGATGAATAGAAGAGTTTAAGAATGCGTCAAATGTTGTGAATCAAAATGAATTAAAAAAATATAAAGGCCTTATCTTGAGAGGCAATAAACACCTCTCAGGGTCACTCTTTAAATAATTGCTATGGTAGATATTAGCTATTATCAATCCATTATATGTAGACCATATACAAGAAAAGTACAGGTTTAAAGTAAAAACATACTACCAAAAAGTCAGACCATCTCTCTCTCTACAGCTGTGAAATAAAACCACACTGATGGTTTCTGTCAAGAAGGCAAACGTCAGCTTCCAGACTGATCTCTCCAGATAAGGAGATTCTAGTGTCAGAAAGAGATGGCTGTACTGTATCTTTACAGATCTTGCAAACAATTCAACAGTAATTTCTCGCAATACTATTATATGGATGCACATCTTTGGTCAGGATACATTTTAACTTCTTTATGTTGTGTATGAAGCTTTGACAAGTATAATAATTAAGGATACAATTTGGTCACGGATTCCATGACTTTCTGGGACCTCCATGACTTCTGGGGCGGGACTGCTACTGCCAAACAGCTGATTGGCTGCCCCCCTGCGCCTCAACAGCTGATTGGTGGTAAGCCTCCTGGGGCTTGAGCGGCTGCAAGCCCAGGAGGTTTTCCCTCCTCCCCCAGGGTGTTTTTAGTAAAAGTCAGGGCTAGATTGCGGCTTCCATGAATTTTTGTTTATTGCCCAGGACCTGTCCCTGACGTTTACTAAATATACTGTGACAGAATCTTAACCTTAACCATAATGCACTGTGCCTTGCTTAGGGATAGAAGTGATGGACATGGTAGTACAGGTAACAAAGATCCAAGCCAGATCCACCTCTATTTGGAATGAACTGTATCTCACCTCCTCTCCACTTTCACTTTTCACAACTTGCTGGGCTTTCATAACTTTGGTTGATGCTATTGCTGTTGCCAAAGCCTACAAGAGGGAGAAAATACAAGGAAAATAAAGGCAGACTTTTAGTATTATAGAACAGCAACTGAAGTGTAGGCCTGAAAGCAAGCACAGTTGTAAGTACTTACTTCTGCTTTTAAGTCTGAGCGAATTCGGACCACACATCTTTGAACCGCCATTTGAAATGTAAAGCTAATAACTCCTTTAATTTTCAACAAGGCTTCTTCACAAAGATTCCTTCGAGACTTAAAAAAACAAAAAAAAAACCAAAACATTTTTAATGCAAAGGCTATATAAAATTTTAACCATGACTATTATAACAAACTCCTGCATCTTTTCAGACAGCTGATAAATAAGATAATTTTGGGAGGGAAAATAGTGCAGGTTACAATTATTTTTAATATACATAAACTGACATTTAAAATTGCTATAAATCTTGTCATAACACAATTTAAAACATTTTTGCTTACATTTTAAAAGTCAAACAAGGATGGAATCAACTGTAAATAATCAGGAAAAAGTGCTGAAAAGCAAAGAATGTTTTTCTCCGTACGATCAGCTAAACAGTCCCCCGTGGTTAAGTCCTGACTGAGTGGAGTGCTCATTGATGTGTAGTTAGTGTTTAAGTTGCTATTTATCGGACACCTTGTATCCGTACTGACTGAATGCATCAAAGCAGCTGTTCTATCCTTCAGCTACCTCATCTGTGGCAACTCATGGACATCAAAGCACAGCATAATCTTAAACTTTGATTCCAAGGGAAAAAATGTTTGGTCAAAAAAACGACAATGTGTTTTGTCTACTGTGCAATAACATTACATTGACCTGTACTGGTTGCATCTATTACCTTAACACGTTTTATTACTTTTTTAATATTTAGAAAACAAGATGATTATTACAAAGAGAGTAAAATAACTATTGTTTGAGATTGCTATCACAAATAAAAAAGCTACATTGTAGTGGCTTACCAGATATATATACCTTAACAGTCTTACATAAACTCAAGTGTTATGTTCAAAATAAGATTTCTATGGATCTTAATATTTAATTTTAGTTGAAAAGTGCTGTGAGATCTTTGAATGAAAGGCACTATATAAGCATATTAATATTATTATATGGTAATTACTGGTCAATACTTAGACAAATGTGGTTTCAATACAGGAAGAAACATTAATTTAATTGATCTGCTAACAAACTGTTTCAGCTAGATTATACAGAGGCAAAACTCAGCTTACTTCCATGCACATATGAATGTCAACACATTTTTGACTATACTAAAGAGCATTAATAATTAGAACTCTGGCAATATAATAGGCCTGGACTAAATATCTTTACATGAAACAGTATGTGCGAGAGAGAGATACGGCAGACTGCATTGTATAAGTGAAAGACAAATAAAATCACCTCTGGCCATGAGGAGGGAAGGCACAAGAGTGTGAGAGGCAACGTGGTTTAGTAGACTAAACAAGGGATAATCACATAGATACATATACCAACTGATACAGTCTTCTCTTCTGAGAGCTTGGTCAAATCATGTAGTCTGTATCTCAGTTTCTCTAAATGGGAATAATTACTTAGACAAGTTAGATGTCTTCAAGTCACCAGGGTCTGATAAAATGCATCCTAGAATACTCAAGGAGCTGACTGAGGAGATATCTGAGCCATTAGCAATTATCTTTGAAAAGTCTTGGAAGACAGGAGAGATTCCAGAGGACTGGAAAAGAGCAAATATAGTGTCTATCCACAAAAAGGGAAATAAGGACAACCCAGGGAATTATAGACCAGTCAGCTTAACTTCTGTAAGAAAGATAATGGAGCAAATAATTAAGCAATCAATTTGCAAACGTCTAGAAGATAATAAGGTAATATGTAACAGTCAGCTTTCTGATAGCTTTCTTTGACAGGGTAACAAGCCTTGTGGATGGGGGGGAGGCGGTAGATGTGGTATATCTTGACTTTGGTAAGGTTTTTGATACTGTCCTGCATGACCTTCTTTTAAACAAACTAGGGAAATACAACCTAAATGGAGCTATTATAAGGTGGGTGTAAAACTGTTTGGAAAACCATTCCCAAAGAGTAGTTATCAATGGTTCACAGTCATGTTGGAAGGGCGTAACAAGTGGGGTTCTGCAGGGATCAGTTCTGGGTCCGGTTCTGTTCAAAATTTTCATCAATGATTTAGATAATGGCATAGAGAGTACACTTAAGTTTGCAGATGATACCAAGATGGGAGGGTTTTCAAGTGCTTTGGAGGATAGGATTATAATTCAGAATGATCTGGACAAAATGGAGAATTGGTCTAAGGTAAATAGGATGAAATTCAATAAAGACAAATGCAAAGTACTTCACTTAGGAAGGAACAATCAGTTGCACACACACAAAATGGAAAATGACTGCCTAGGAAGGAGTACTGTGGAAAGGGATCTGGGGCTCATAGTGGACCACAAGCTAAATATCAGTCAACAGTGTAATGCTGTTGAAAAAAAAAAAAAAAAAAAAAAAAAAAAAAAAGCAAATATGATTCTTACAACGCTCCTGCTAATACATCCCAGAAAGACATGAGTAGTAATTCTTCCGCTCTACTCTGTGCTGATTAGGCCTCAATTGGAGTACTGTGTCCAGTCTGGGCACCACATTTCAGGAAAGATGTGGACAAATTGGAGAAAGTCCAGAGAAGATTAACAAAAATGATTAAAGGTCTAGAAAACATGACCTATGAAGGAAGATTGAAAAAGCTGAGTTTGTTTAGTCTGGAGAAGAGAAGATTGAGAGAGGACATGATAACAGCTTTCAAATGCATAAAAGGTTGTTACAAGAAGGAGGGAGAAAATGTGTTCTTAACCTCTGAGGGCAGGACAAGAAGCAATGGGCTTAAACTGCAGCAAGGGAGGTTTAGGATGGACATTACGAAAAGCTTCCTAACTGTCAGGGTAGGTAAGCACTGGAATAAATTGCCTAAGGAGATTGTGGAATCTCCATCACTGGAGAGTTTTAAGAGCCGGTTAGACAAACACACATCAGGGATAGTCTAGGTATTACTTAGTCCTGCCATGAGTTCAGGAGACTGGATTAGATGATCTCTCGAGGTCCCTTCCAGTCCTATGATTCTATATTACCTATTTCATAGATGGTTTACTACTTTAAGTTGTAAAACACTACTCAAATGCTCAGGCTCACCAGATTATACAAATCCCTTCACTAGCTGGAGACTTAACAACCCCACCTATTTGGACAACTGTCCTCTGCAATACTTGTCTAAATATTGGCAACGATGAACAAATCCCAGCTGGGCAATCATTCTACTACAGCATGGAACCTGGGTTGGAGAAGACAAAACCTAAAAGGTAATTCACAGGAATCTATGTTTTACATAATGAGTCTGTTAAGTCTGAGATGCATATCAGAGACTCATCTTGCCAACGATTCCCAAAATCATCAGGCCAACTCAGTGAATTATGGAGTAATTATGGTTAAGGCTAAGATTTTGTCACAGTTATTTTTAGTAAAAGACAGGTTGTGGTCAATAAACAAAAATTTATGGAAGCGTCTGTGACTTTTACTAAAATAATGGAGAGGAAGGAGGGAGTGCATATGGAGAGATGATTGATGCCTGAGCAGGATGGGGATGAGAGGCCCACTCGGGGAGGGAGGGAGGGGAGAGTCAGGCACCCACAGCCCTAGTGGCTGACAGCTTCAGGGCCCCTGACACAGCTCCAGTGGCTGACAACTCAGCTCGCCACGGCCTGCGACGACTGAGAGCTCTGAGGCTACCACTACAGGGCTGAAACAGAAAATGTCACAGAGGTCTCTGAAAGTCACAGAGTCCATGACTTCCATGACATAATCTTATCCTTAATCATGATAGACAAAAGTCATTTACAGTTGGTGGGGGACTGGGAGGGATAACAAAAAGTGGGCTCAAAAGTGCTAAGGCTACCTCTAGCGTAGTGTTCTCAAAAATTAATCAATGATTCTGGTTATTTGGAGCTGACAAAAAATCCTGCCAACTCTGGCTAAAATCATACAGACTACACATTTGTTACTACTAGGAAGTCTTATCTGGAAGATTAGACTGCAGTAGTTCAATCAACAGACTTCTGTTGCATTACTTTTTTTGTTTTTTGACTGAGATCATTATCAAACTCTATAGAATGTAGCTTTATTTTGAAGGAACTGATCAAGAACTACTTCAGGTCTCCAGCAAGTTAAGAAAGATTTACAGGATTTCCAATTGCTCCTACAGAAAATTAACTGTTAAAAAGTGTAAAGTAGGTCAAGTATGACATATGAATTTGTAGGCCCAAAAAATCATAAAGGTCTGTCCAAAACTTTGAATTACTGCAGATCTGTTTGATATTTTGAGATAGTGCTTAAGTTTAAAAAGAAAAACAACAATACAAACCATTCACATGAATACACAGAGGTGATGGGTCATCACTGCAGACAAGAGTCAATTTGTGGAGAGAGAAGTTGTATTGTTTGTTTTAATTTTGGCAAGGATGGAGGTAGTTATTTGATAACAAAATGTTTCACAGACCTGGCAAAAAAATACTGAGGCCAGCCATGCATATGTATACATGCAGTTACACAGATACCTCAGACCAGGTCTTCTTTGTTAAGTGCTATATCAGGGGTGGCCAACCTGCAGCTCGCGAGCCGCATGCAGCTCTTTGGTCATACAAATGTGGCTCACTCTTTGCTCTTTTTGAAATTGACAAGCTTATGGGGTGGGGGGGGTAGGAGATGAGGGGAAACTGACTAGTGAAATTGACAAGCTGCCCCCAAAATTGAGGAATCAGCTTGAATTTTCTGCAGAGGGTAAGAGACCAGGGGAAACTGAAAAGGTAAACGTGGCTCTTTGCGGTTCTTCGTCTCTGACTGGTTGGCCACCCCGGTGCTATCTAAAGCTAAGTTATTATTATTGTTCACATCCTCTGCCATTTGATAATTTCCAATGTATTCTAACATTTAAAACTGCTTTGTAGGTATGTTTTACTGCTACTGTGTTATAGCAGGCACCTACAATATCACTAGGGTTTCTTTGATAGTCTCATGAAACTCATAGCACTATGTACATTAGCTAATCCAGCCAGCACACAGCCAGATTTTTCTTTTCCTTTAATAACGAACTGAGAAAACATGCTGGTGTGCTCCAAGCAACCAGAGAAGCCTGAACTTCTGCTCCTGGATTCAATTGTCTATATACCTTGTTATATACTTTTTACTAAGATAGCAAAGAATATCTGTGCTACAACACTTAAAGAGTGAAACTGCAAAGAACTACATTAGCTCCATTTGTCAGAGAATGCAAATAACTGGTCTTCAGACTGACTAGCCTCAATCCATTTAAAGGATTGCATGTATTTGAATTGGCAGACAAAGGAGTTTATCCGGGTTTTAGAGAAGCTTTAGAGTCTCTGTTGCACAAACAAATGATCTACAATGTCAGTAAACATAATAGGAGCATACTATTGGAATGGATTAAAAACTGGTTTGAAGACACAAAAGCAAATGTTGCTGATAAAGATTTGCCTCTCTATACCATGAACAAGTAAAGGATTCCAAGGTAAGTATTAATTTCTTTACTATGCATACAAATGACTTGGAGTACAATCTAATTTCAAAAGGAGCTAAATGTATTCACAAGACAATATGAGGAAGGGAATGCTATTGATAAACAAGGTTCCCAGACATGCTTACTTGGCGAAACATAAACAAAACAAAGGATCAGGTTTGATCATTTAAAATAGGTACAAAGCTGAAGATACAGAGACCTGAGGGCACTTGTGAAAAACATGCTTAAACAATCTACATGCTGTTTGGCAGCCATAAAAAGGCAAACATAGCCCTGAGGTGTTACATACAGGGTATGGTGGATAAATCTGTAGAAGTTATTCTGACATTACATAAAGACTCAGTGAGACCTCACTATCTCAAGTGCCAGTTTGGTCATTATAGTAGAAAAGATCTCACAGACTACAAAAAGATGTAGCAAAAGGGAACTAACAAAATTCAACATTCCTTACATTCGAGTTATAACAGAAGATTAGTCAATGTCTAGAATCTCTCATGCTGTACAGGCAACTATGTAAAAATAAGGAGTGGTTTTGATCCCAATGCTCTGACCACAGAGATATCATTAAGTGAGACTGATAAAAGGCAGTACCTGATTTATTCCAAAGGCGACTGAAACAGGAAACAAAATTGGCAAAGATGGAAATGAAATTATTTAAAAATACCAACTTATTAAAGCAACTAGCCATAAATATTTCTTATATTAAACATCTTGGGTGAATTTAAATTATATATCAGTACTTCAAAATATGATTCAGAGAAGTTGCTGGCAATACATGAAAGTTATACAAGCATTCTCTGAATGCACTTCTTTTTTGGGGCAAAGTATGTTTGAATATAACATGCATGCACATTATCACAGTATTTCTCTATTGTTCCCAGTTTGATTCCTAGTGATCATGAGCATTTAAGATTTACTTACCGAATCATCAAGGCCATCTATATGTAAAACCACTGTTTTGGCACGTTTATTCGTACTGCCCAGAAAAAACTGAGCTTTCCGCCGGCAAGAATTCATTTCATTCACACCGTCCATGTCTGACATGTTAGAAGACTGAAGGATGTCATAGATTTCAGAGGCTAAAAGTTTAGTCTCTCCTGGTGTAGTAGTTCTAAAAGAAAAATAATGAATTGAGATTTATATGGATCTATTTATGCAGTGTTATTTCAAATAACTGCCACATTTAGGACTCAGTATCTCAAATGATCAGCACACTACAGAAGCATTATGATGTGGATAATATGCAGTTAGAAGAAAAGATTCAAAAAAAAATAAGAGGGGGGCTATTCAACCTATTTCCATTATCCGTATGCCAGTGCTATTACCATGAAGCCAGAACCCTTGTGTCTGTGTTAATTTTATACCTATGAGCTTCTATTCCACCATTATTTTTAAATGATGTATCAAGAACTCTTTAGTTTTTTTCTCTCTCTCTGCTATGTGTCATATCTATTTAGAACCTTACAAACAATAATTAAACTATTTTCTGATTGACAAACTTTGATACCTTCCCCCCACTGTGTTGATTAGGACATACAATCCAACCATGTTGTGTTCTAATTCCCTATTTGCTTAATAGCATAATTGATTAATCTCAGTTCCCAGATCTATGGTGACATAGCTTGTGCTGGTGCTACAACAAGAAAGCAAATGCAGCTGTAGATATGACAAACAGCTGCCACTTTAATCTTCTGCAAATCCTTGTACAAGAAGATATCAAAATGCCTTAGAGATAAGTATCCCATTTCCTACCTACCTTGTGGGGCACCATTCCCGTTTTACCCGGAATAATACATTTTAAATGGAATCACAGAGACTAAGTAACACGTTGAAAGTTGTGCAGAAAGTCAGCAGCAAAGCAGAGAATATGACCCACAAGTTCAGTCTCCAATGTCCCTGCTCTAACCACTATTCCACAGCCTTCTTGACTGTAGAACTTTAAAAACAGCATCATGGGGACATTCCCTATTAAATAAATTAAAGCTAAGTCAAAATTGGTGGTATAAGCTATATGGTTATATTCCTTTAAAGGAAATGGATTTAGATATTAGATTGGACATTTTTCATTATTTTCTTATGCTTAATCACAACTGAATTTAATGAGCCAAATTCATCAATAGAGTAATTTCACTGAGCTTAATAGAGGGCAGGATTTGGCCCCTCATTAATAAACTATTATATTTGGAAAGAACAAAAAACTCTACAACAACATCCTACAACTCATCTAATTGTGGCCAATAATAGTTTTGTTTGTAGGCATAATTATACTTTAGTAAATAGCTCAGTTTTGCCTTTGGAGCTTTCTTCCTTACTATTTCATCCCCACAACTAGCCTGGGTCAAACATTTCCTCCATCCCAATTTCATATCATTGAAGAATAATGCTGGAGCAAAAATCTTAGTTAACTCCCTCCCTCTGGGTCTCATACTGAGTCTTGTCTTCTCTTCCCTGTGACTGTCTTTTAGATTGTAAACTCTTCAGGGAAGAACTGTCTCATTTGAGTTTCTGTATAATACTCAGAATGCCCTTAAATTAAAGGGATACTAGGAGGTCTGTCCTAAAGAGGATAAAAACAAGAGACCAGAGCATGAATCAGTACAGCATTAAAGCAGTCACTTAAAATTAGGCACATCCCTCTATAGAGAAGCACACAGAGAAGTGCTTTGCTGATTGGGGTCATATAAACAATGCATACTTTTCTTTCATAATACTCAGATTCTTTGGACAAAATGTATACAGGTGGTTCAGTTCTTGAAGTTGAAGGATGGCTCCTACATTTAGGTGCTAAAATTTGACAGCAGTGCCATACAAGCTAATGCCTCAAGGAGCGATAAGTTAACTTTCAAGAAATGACACCTTAACAGGGCACTGTAACTCTGAAACAGCCATTAATTCTGTTAATTGTGTCCACCAAAATTAAAACATATAGAAGGAAAGTTTTCTATAATACCTATTTCCTTTAAAATATAATTTGTTTTTTCGTTAAGAAAAATGTATCTATTTAAACTTCACTGACCAATTCAAGTAGGAATAACTTTTTCCCAAAAGCTTTTTCCTCAATACAAGTTTCTTATCTTAGCCTTAGAGTACATTATGGAACACAAAATAATCAGTTCAGAAAAGAGAAAGACCACAATAGCAAAAGTTACTTAAAAAATAAAACCACTAAAGCCATTAGCCATAAAAAGGTACAGAAACTTAAAATTCAAAATTACCCATATGGTATCTAATAATGAAATAGGACTTAATGTTTAATGTAACAGCAAGCCACATGTATGTTTACTGCTCCCTATATCACAGTTGGCAGGAATTCTTGTATAATTCCAGCTAACCTCATATAACTTCATTATTAAAAAACCTGCGAATTTGACAGCGCAAAAAGTAAAATCTGCTATTTTGTACAGACACCATAGAAAAAGTATTCTCTAGGTTGTCCTCAAAATAATCCTTTTTTAAAAGTATAAAACTGCTAAGGAAAAACACTTAATAAATGTCTGGTTTGCAATTTTAGACAATTTATTATCATTAACAACTTCTACTCATCACTCTGCATGGGACCACAAATTATCTTCCCATTCAAGTTAATGAGAGTTGGGATTGGGTACCAGAGTCTCTGTTCACAGAAATATGATAAAACATAAGATTTACTATTTTTCAGAAAAAGTTTAGACACTATTTGAATACTGAACTGTAAATCAATGCATTAAAAAGCTTAATAGTATAAATTTCAGATAACTAATTTTCTAAAAATGTTAAAGGGGTTTGTAACAGGTTGCCTGAAAATATAAATATTATTGGTTGGAACCAGTTGCTCAACAAGATTTCAGCTCACATAAAACATATGTCCTGTAACAATAGAAGCAAAATGAAACTAAGTAAACAAACTGTCAAAGTGAGACCAGCTGAAGTGATACCACCATAATACAAGATCAGGGACACACCAGAAATAGGAATATCAGCCAGAGTAGTTAAGTTATATGCAGTATCCACCTATGAGATGCAATACTGCCAGTACTTACAATAACTAAGTTACAAATAAAAACAGCATTATACCAAACGTGCTACAGTTTCTAACGTGCTGGTAAAATAGAATAAAATCTAAGTCTTGCACCAACCTGTTGCTGTTTTAATTAAAGGAACTAATATTATAGTATCACCACACATTTCATGATTAGGGAAATATACCCTATGTATTGTAAAAACAGTGCCATATTTAAAACTTCTAGGTTCATTTGTGTTTGTATGGAGCCTAGCACACTCTGGGTGCTACTGGAAGAAAATTTAAAAAAAACATAAAAATGTAAACCACTAATACACAGTATAAATATAGTAAAATCAAACTGGCAAGACAGTCTAGCAAAGATTATGTTAAATCAAAGCTCTGCCAATACTGCCAATGCAGAATCAGAGTGTATTTGCAATTAACAGCTGTTTTTGAAAAAAACAAACCAAAAAAAAACCCACCATCCAAGTGAGGCTTAGATTTATTAACATAGGGCATCCCTAGCAAGTTTTAACCAAGAAAGAGTCCAAGTCAAGAAAAATACTGATAGTCTAACATATGAACAAGATATCCAAAGAAAATTAATCTTCATTGTCCACTATGAAATCACAGCCCAGCTCTATGTCTACAGGATTTTGAAATAAATTTTTGTTTCTGCCTCTAGTAAGCTGCAAGGATGGGGAAGACCCATTGTAATGAAGCTGTGGATTTTCCCATCTACAGAAGAAAGGACAATATTGTAGTTTTAAGGATTTTTTTTTTTTTGGTTTGGTATTATGAGGAAGAGATGCAACCATACCCTGATTGCAGATAATAAAAGTATAGCTGGCCCTGCGCACAAATTCTTATTTTAATAGATCACAAACTAAAGAGTGGACAAGTATTTGGGGGTAGATGGTAGACACCTTCCCCCCAGTTCTGAATATCACTAAATGTCCTTCCGAGCTGTATGTAGAGGTAAAGCTGTTAAACTTACTGTACCTTACAATGAAAGCTGAAAGTGAGAAATTAAAAAGTTAAAAATTTCACTAACAGAAACTGTCAAAAAACCTCTCTTATATCATATCTCACTTTATTTGGTTTAACAGAATTTGATGTCAACCTTAGTGAATCATTGCATGTAAAAAATTTGATTTTGCTCTGTCACTTAAAGATGATAAAAGTGCCCTTCTCCTTCCATACAGGAATACTCAGTAATTCAATCATAGTGAGTAAAATGAATAATCTCAAAAAAGAGCACACTGGTACCTAAGAAACATTTAGATCACGTGTCATCTTACTACACAGATCAAAATTTGTGAGAACACACACACCATTGCTCGGGTTTAAAGCTCCCATTTTATAACACAGCTGAATTTGTACAGTTCATTACAATGTTCTTATCTTTCACATGAATATTTAAGAGGTCAAAGAGAGAGAGTACATTTGATATAGAGCAAGTACCTGATCCTACGAACACTTATGTCAACGGGATAACTTATGGTAGTCAACGCTACTTCAAGTGGAAAGTGTCTGGAGAACTGGATCCTAACAATTTAAAGATAACTTTCATTTAATGCAGTGGTTCTCAAACTTATTTGATCAGGTCCCCCTTCTTTGTGTCTATAGTTGTTTATGCCCCTCCTCCCTACAAGTACTGAAACTGCCACCCAGCTCTGATGGCAGAGTGGAGAGAAGCGGCTGCTGGCTGGACAACCCGCTCTGGAGACAGTACCGCACCAGCAGCATGGAAGTAAGGGTGGCAATATGAGAAGTGAGAATTTGTCAATATTACTTTTCACAGCAGAGTTAGCATCCCACTGCCACCCTTACTTCTGAACTGTTGCTGCCACCCTGGGACTGACAGCTGGAGCCCTGCCACTTGAAGGGGGGGGGGAAGAAAGAGAAGCGCCTGCGCCCGGGCTGCCTCCTGATGAGGGATTAGGGGGTGGGAAGGAAAGCCCAAGCAACAGGGCTTTGGCTGTCCCCTTTTATTCCCATCTCCTGTGGCTGACAGCCAGAGCGCTCGCTCTCTCTCTCAAAAAAGCAGCACATAGCTCATGCCTCCCTTGGGAGGTCCACCTCATAGTTTGAGAACAGCTGATTTAATGTAACCCTTCCTTTGCTATCCCATGAGTTTATATATTTATGAAAAACAGCACCTGCTCTCAGTCCTAGGGAAACTGTTTATGTTCATAGTACTGCACAGACTGAATTACTGTCTTAACCCCAAAATTAGAGACAAACAGTGTGGTTTCTGCACAGGTCAATCTGCAATCCGTTACATGTGTTCTGAGGAATGTTACTGAAAAATGACTACAGTGACAAAAAGAAGTTAATATCACGTTTATAGACTTTGCAGCCACTTTAGACTCAGTGCATCGATTAGTACTATGGATACGTCAGTAGGAGGTGCCTGAGAAATGAGCATGCCTTGTGGAGAAACTGTACTGCAGTACATTTAGCTGTGTGAGGGTCAATGTATTACAGACTGATTTTCAGTCAAATCAAGAGTGTGAAAGGGATGCATTCTCTCATCTATGTTATTTAATGTTCTACTAGACTAACTGATGACAAAGCTGACCGAGGTCAAAGTAGGAGGTGTAAATGTAAAGATTCATCTTTAGAGATTCTGAGAATGCGAATCATATTGCCTGATTTGAATAGACCATGAACCAACTACAGCTAATAATGGAAGAGCTGCAAAAATCTATAGAAGCTTAGATTTGGTGATCAAACCAAATCTACGCATGTCTCCTATAAAATGGAAATGAATGACCTCCTAATGCTATATGTAGATGGCAATGACTCTGAATGGGTGATTAATTTTATCTGGGTAGCCAGTTGACAGCAGGAGGTTTTAAATACAAAGAAATCACACATCAGATCGATCTTGTCTCAATGGCAGTTCAGTGTCTTCAAAGGCTTGTTAGGATGGCACTATGTCTGTGCAACAATTAAGTTACAATTGTTCGACATGCCAGTGATGACAGCTTTGTTATACGGACCAGAAACATGGTTGTTAAAAACTGTTGAGAAGATGAAACTAAACAGTTTTCAGTGACAAAAGGTACGGTGTATTCTTGAAGTATGATTAATTGATTCACAAATGAGGAGACATACTTCTTCGGTGATCCCAATAAGTTGCCACCTTGGACCAATTGAAAGCAAGGTGACTGCAATGATGCCATCAGGTCCAATGTGCAGAAGAAGGTATGCTTTTACAAAAGTTGAAAAAAACAGTGTACGAGGCTGACAACAAATGAGTTTGGGAAATATAATTTTGAGGGATTTAAGAAACCTAAATCTTCTGAAACTGAATCTTCCTGAAGGAAGATGACTTGCAAGGGTCTTTCAAGATGGAACTCCATTCACCACTTTTGCACCATAGCTATGTGAATCTGCTGCTGTATCTTATTTAGGATAAGACAACTTAGAAACATGAAGTTATTTAAAGCTTTGTGACCTGTGACATAAATAAAAAACAGTGAGAAAAATTTAGTTATTGTCTCCCACCACCCTTATTACCTAACTCTGAAAGGCTGATATAAAAACCTCACATTTAATTCGCCCTTTTATCATCGAATATTCAACTAAAATCAGTAAAGAAATATGTAATATGAAAGGACTCAATAAAGCATTGTCTCTAAATACATCTATTTGAAGAAACCCATTCTTACAATGAATCCCAAGAATCTTTCCAAACAACATTTGGGAAAGTGTATGTTTTGATAGAATTCACAGCATTTCCAGAGGGCTACAATGCATATTTTTATATTGAAATACTATAATTATAACAGGTATAAATGTGCTTGACAGAGCCACTCTCCAGTTATCAATATACTCAAGAAGGATCAGCTGGTTTTTGCCCTAACTGATAAATTATTTCATTTCTAATCACCATAGTGCACTAATTAAACATGATAGAGACTTTAACCTACATAATACTGAAAGTACATGGAAGGAAGACCAAAGGTCAGTTATCCAGTACAAATTCAACACATTGTGGGCAGGTGTTGTGTTAAGAATTTTTAAAGAATTAAAAACATAAGCCAGCATTTGAAATAAGAGTTATAATTGTTTTATTAAAATTATAATAGGATAACAAATCCTTCTACATACATTTTAAATATATGCTTATATCAACTATACCCAATAGTCCCTCAATCTATTCCTTTTCAAATGACCAATTTCTCGTAAATTTCCCTATTCTTATGTTCAAGATAGTTTCAGTCTGTCATGATAGTTTTGATCAGCACTAAGGTGCACAGTATTGGATATTCCAGGGCATGTTGATGACAATCAGCTAAAAAGGGGAAATTGCCTGGTTTCCAGAGATTGGCCTCTCACTAACATTAGCTTGGTGAAAACTTACAGCACAGATGACAAGCCAAAAGCAGAGCACTGTATTGAAGAAGGCTTGCAAGATAAAACCAGAGGTATTATTTGTGCTTGTGGGTTATGTAAAAAGCAAGCAAGCACTCTGGAGGCTAAAATCTTATTTGGTATAATTGCTAAGTACACTGAGCTGGTGGACTCCATCTGGGGTTCAAATAGAACTCTGGGTAGGATGATCCTTTTGAGATCTCTTTTTGACCAACAAAATAGATAAGGATTCTGAGAGTTTCTCATCATTGCCTCTATAGCTGAACACGTATTGAAGTCTTTAATATCCTGGATTTCTTCTCCAGGAGACATGGATGAAGGATATCAGGGAAAGATGCCAGAAGTAAACTGCTTTTGACAAATGATCCAACTCTTCTGTCTTAAGTAATGACCCTCAACTGGTGTTGAAAGCAAAGAAGCCCATCTTCAGTCTGAAATATTCTCAGGATATTTAGATAGTCAAAAGAACTTCTGATAGAACTGGGGCTGGACATTGCCACCACAAGCAGTACCACAGACCAGATAGGAAGAGGAGCTTCAGGTAAACCTCTTCCTTTGATATATCAGAAAGAAGGAGGTATACCTGAAGTCTGGTTAGGCATGAAAATAAGAAACTGGAAATGAAAGCTTCCAACTTTTCCTGTGTGGTAAACATGTTATTCACCTTTTTATTTTCTTCAGGTCCTAGTCTAGAAGTTCACTGAATAACAGGCCGCCACTATATGGGACGGCCATGACATCAAATTTAGCACAAGTCTCCAATAATCCAGGACTTCAGTCATGATGGTGGGCCATTATGTGCCAAGCCATAAATCAGGTGGATAAACAGATGCAATCCTGCAACCCATTATGGTGCTCTACAAAGGGCAAGGGCCTATTAGGATTGTATAAAGCAGTTTTTCAAGAGGATTGATCTCAGTAATCTGCTCAATTAGACTCTAAGAAGTGTAGATGGTATAAATCAAAAAGGAGTAATTTATGATGAGAAAATTAAAATAAAAAAATCTTACCCAATACTTGTCCAAGGGGTCCTAACATTAAGATTGCTTTCAATGGGTAAAGATTTGTTTAGACCTTGTCATCAGGAAGCTTGTATAGAGAATTAGCAAGTGCAATAGGTATCCTGGGCCACACAGAAGTTATTTATTTCTGGATCACTGGTTGGAGAGGAATTACAGAACTCATAAAAGTTACTAGTGTTTGAGATTCCCAAAAGGAGACACTCCGAACTATTCCCACACAGAATCAGTAAGACCGCCAAAAAAATAAAATTGTGATTTGTCTGGAACTACTGCAGAGAGACAGTTATCACTTGAGAAATCTGATCATTCAAATCCAGTCAGCACCTGGAGACAAGTCTGGAGTAGCTGACAGTTGAGTCTAATGCCCTGGTACCATGCTGAACCCAGTTCCTCAAAAGGTAAGTAACTTCTTAGAAGATATGGATCAGTAGGAATTTTAGAGTATTAATTAACTGGAAATTGACTAGCATGTCAGAGGGAGATTTTTTTCAATAGCTTTTTCTTTTTACCCCAGCTGGCTCTTTGGATTTTCACCACAGTAGGTAAAAGGATCCTCCAACTAGTATTGGGAAGAAGAGAGGTCTGAATTAAAGGATGGAAAGAAAGGACAATATGCCAGTGACCAGACCCCCTTACTATGCTGTTGATGATGTAAAAGCTCCAGCCTCCCCCAAAGCCATGACTACCAGCAGATAATCTAGAGAATTTTGACACATTAGGCAGAGAGATCTGGAGGGCCCCGATTGCACTGCCTCAGCAAGAGAGGAACATCGCTCTCCCTCTTCACCTTTGCCAGTCTGTCAGTCATTGCACAACTGCCATGGTTTGTTCAGCTCTATATGGCTCATTAGGTATCTCAGTTTGTTAAAGTTATTTGCATATAACCATAAACTCCAGCTTTAAAAATATGAGTGCTCATACAGCTCTACTGCTTATCTACTGGGCAGCAGCAGGGCAAGCTCCCCCCACACTGCCCAACCAGCATACCTCAATCTTTATCTAGAGCAGCGGTTCTCAACCGGTGGTACACGTACCACCGGTGGTACTTACGGGAAGGCTGGGTGGTACGCGAGCCGTACCGCGCCGCCGAATCCGCCGCCGGAAGTGCCCTCCCTCCCGCCCTTGCGAAACCTTGCCGCCGAAAATGGGCAAACGGTGGAAGGGTTTCGGCGGCAGGTATTGTGTCTCGTATGTACGCCGCCGCAAGTCTCTCCCCGCTGCTGCGAAACCCCGCCGCCGCCGCCAGTCCCCTCCCTTTTTTTCCCCGAGTGGTACTCGGGTCGGGGACAGTCAGGTCAAGTGGTACTTGACCTGACTGTACCTGGCCTGAGTGGTACTCGGGGAAAAAAAGTTTGAGAACCGCTGATCTAGAGGAATTGTTGGCTGTCCAACATCTGGACAGGAGACACGACTAAGTCAGTCCATCAGTGGTGCTTAGAAATGGCATGGGAAAAGATCCCGATGTGCAAGCAGCAAACCTTCCTACAGTGGCTACAGATCCACTCACCAGATGGAGGTTGGAGCACACTCTGCTTCCTGGATTGCCTGTGGGCCTCAGCCTAGACTCTCTGCCATGACTGCACCAGCCATAACCCAGCTTCTCCAAATGCAGCGGTTGAGGGCAGGATTCTCCCAGTTGTCAGTGGGAATGTTGATTTTCTTGAGACCTTGTTTGACCGTGTCACTGTATCAGGGCTTTGGCCTTCCTCTGCATTGTGAGCAGGTCTTAAGTTGGCCATAAAGCCCTCCTTTGGTAGATGATAGAGGCATGTGCTCCACGTGTCCCAACCAGCGAAGCCTGCGAATGTCCAGCATAGACTGTAAGCCGCTTCTCTCAAGGATTTCATTATTGGTGATCCATTGGTCCCAAGTAACTCCAAGGATTTTTCAAAGACAGCGGAGGGGGAAAACTTCAGTCTCTGCTTCTGCTTGGAGTATGTATCCCAGCTTTCACAACTGTAAAGGAAGGTATTAAGGACACAAGCCTGATAGATGGACACCTTTATGTTCAGGGTTAGCAACTTGTTCCAAATATGTGAGGTAAGTTCGCCAAAAGTGACAGAAGCTTTGCTGATTCTAGCATCAAGTTCTCTATCAAGGTTAAATTAACTGGTAAGAATTGAGCAGAGATAGCACAAGTGATTCATGTTATCCAGAGTGGCATAGGTTTTAGAAGGAATGTTGGCACCTTGTGACATGACAACTGCTTTCTTGATATTGATTACCATGCTAAACTTGGTGCATCAGAGAACTTGTTCATCATGACCTGCAATTCATCAGGTGAATTAGAGACAAATACAATGTTATCTGCGAAAAGCAGATCCCAAATAATAAGCTGGGTGACGTGGCTTCTGCTCTGGAATCGTCTGATGTTAAACAAGCCCACTTATAGAAAAGAAAAAGCAAGCTCGTCTAATTCAGGTAATACTGTTTCCATGGCCCGTGAAGTTTGTGGCTTCTCTGTTGAGTCTGCCAATTAATGCAAAGTGTGGTAGTGAATTTGTGACCCCATGGGAGCTGGAAGTGAGACCCAAACTCATCTCATAAAAAAGGCTACCAAGAACCCACTAGAAAAGAACAACTTTTAATCCCTAACTTAACTGGACTGCTAAGAGAAGAAAGGAAAATATATGTTTTGTAGTTGAACTAAAATAAAGGAGTTTTTAACAGCCATGGAAATGCTTTGAAAACATGGGGGGGGAAGGAGGGGGAAGGGAGAATGTAAAAAGGCCTTGAAAATAATAGTTTTAAAAGGCTAGAAGGAACATGGCATTTAGCAAGACAAGTTTTGGAAAGAATGCTGACATAAAAAGGTAACTGATAAGATAGGAGGAAAAGTCCTTGAAAAAACACTCTAAATTATAGAAGATGGTCATGAACTGATTAAAAGTTGTTCTGTAATGTACTGGTCATGTCCTTTAACATACCGATGTTATCTTGAAGAAAGTGGCCATGTCATAATTCTTGTCTAGACCAGGCCTAAGAAAAAAAGAGTCCAAACCCAAACTGCCCAAAACTGTTTCTTAGCTAAGATCAGCAATTGGCAATGACATCATTTGTGAAAGAGTATAAAAGAGTGAATTCTTTTAAGAAATTTAAGTACCCAGGTCTATCCCTTTCGTGTGTATCTTGATCAAATGCTTATGAATGTTTGTTACTGTATGGATGTAGGAATTTTTATCATGTATAATGTTTAGACATGTTTAGCGCAACTGATAGATATCATTTGGCCTTTGGATTTGATAAAGCAATTTATGGTTGAACTAGTGTTTGGTGATACCTTATATTAATAATATTAATTCCAATGGCTGGATTCATATTGGTGACCTACAAGCAAAAGTCTCTGAAGCTCACTGGCAATGCCCTAAGGCATCCAGTTGCCTAATAAGTGCACCTTCAGGAGTGACATTTTAATATACGAATCTTTCCACAAATCAAATTCTGACCTTTCTGGAGCTTACATGGGCAGGGTCTTTCCACTCTGCACACATAACCAACATCTCCCATACACTGCTCTCAGCCTTCTTCAAACAAACCCTAATACATGTCCCACCCTGTTCTTAAAAGGACTGCACTCATTAACCAAAATACACTAAAAATAGATATTACTCAACATTCAAATATGCTTTGCAATACAAAGTAATTTCAACAACTATTCCAAGATCCTAATACTAACATATATATTTTTCCCCATGAGTCATCATTCAAATTTGCATCTACCACCTTCAGATGCACAGCACAGATCTCTTCACTTCAGCTATAGAAGTAACTAGTGAGGTAGTCATGCTATAATCCTCTATGAGGAGCATCCCAAAGATAACTATTTGTGAACTAACACTAGAATCTTGGCTAAGAGTATTTGAGATTTCTATTCCTGACTCTGAGGGAAGAGTATGGGCCAGTGGTTTAAACACAGCCAAGTATTCCGATACCCCTGAGTTGGCTGCTGAACCTGGAATCTCTAGAACTAAAACATGTACTTCTACAACTCCATCAAAAGGACCATTTTCACTAGCAACAACAGACTCAGATATCTCTATTTTTGAGGGCTAGCCACAAGAGAGAGAAGAAAACCACACCATATTATCTCCTTGAAGATCCCAGCCTAATTTGGTCTATTTCACCTAAAAAGAAGAGTGGCTACATGGATGGACTTGGATCTGTCACAGTAGAAATCTGAGTTTTATTCCCAGCTCTGCCTGACATAACCTTGCCAAATCTTTCAGTTACATTAGCTGTACAAATACATGACTGGTAGTTATACCTCCCCTAAAATAGAGGCACGAGGTCTTGGTTAGTAAGGGTTCCGAAGTGTACAGAAATATTAAAAGCAGTCAGTAGAAGAGCTAGGATCAATACTAGGTGTGACAGACCTGCAAGATGAATTACAAGCAGCAGATCTGTTACCTCCTTACAATACTACCTTTACAAATCCACCTGTGATGTACTAAACTAGAGGAAGTTTCAACAAGAAGAGCAAGCTCTGCATTTAGACTGTCCATTTTGTGCAAGACAGACTGTGTGCTAAGGAAATGCCTTAGGACATTTACATAATCACTCTCAGTTTCTGCAGTTTCATTGATCATCTGTTCCAGTTCAATTATGACATGAATATTAAATTGTGGGAGGAACCTGTTCACTCAAAGAAACCAAATGTAGGTTTTTGTATGTTATAGCTATAGTCTCACAAATGCTCTTAAAAGCAATAAATTATTAAAAAAACCTTCTTGTACAGGATTAATAATGTACAACCATTAATCTCTGCGTAATTTGTTATTGCAATGTAATTATTTTACTATTTACTAAAAATACACAACACTAACCAGGCACTGAGTGTGTTCACTAGTTCAGCCTATTATCCTTTTATCACCAGAAAAGAACACAAACTTTCAAGCACGGTATAACAATTGATTTAAACAGATGCCATATGCTTATCCCAGCTCTTTGTCCAATTTCATTTAACTGTGCGATCAACGTTTAAGCTTCCACAGCTTGGTATCTACCATACGGACACATTCCACCAAAATCAAGCCCTGTTGCTCAATGAAATTTCATGCTATTAGCATTTGCTATATAAATTGTGTCTAACAGACATAGAACTTCATGTATGCAGTGTTGTTGTAGCTGTGTCAGTCCCAAAATATTAGAGATACAAGGTGGTTCTTTTATGGAACCAAATGTTGTTTGTGTGAGAGAGAATCTTTCAAAAGATATTACTACCTTGTCTTTCTAATAGAACTTCATGCTGAGTTCCACAGTATTTAGTTCAAATAGCTTGTCCCAGTAGCGAACAGCAATCATTTAATGTACGGTATTTTTACAGCAAGAATCATTTTCATGGTATTTCTGCACTAACTCTCCCAGGATAACATGAGGAGTACCTCCTCTGTTTATCCCTTCCCACTGTATGACCTTAATGATGTATACAAAGTCATTCCTGCTCTTCCTCAGTGACTATGCTGGAATAGTTAGGATTAACAGGAGTGCTGGTATCAGGACTTAATATTGCAGCATTTTATGTTCAGAGCTTGAGTAAGGATGAACTCCACTTCTAGTAAACATTTTTTAATTTAAAGAATAAGTTCATTTCCAGGAAAACCCTTAAGAGATTACTTAATCTTGGTTTTCAAGGGTAAATTTCAGATGTCTTTACTTTCTGGGCACCTTCTAATAAAAAGCAAAAACATGCCATGGGAAGTTGACAAGAATGGTTTCCCTAAAGTTTAAGAGTAAACCTAACTCTAGTCATAACATGAATAAACAGGAAAAGCCTGATACCACCATGCCATCATAATAGCAAGGAGCTGTGGTATTTCAGAATACTGAAGGATCAAGTTGCGGTACTAGCACCAAGCTCCAATATCATGAGCTATTTCTATTCATTCATGATGAAAGTGTCCAGTTGGCTAGTTGACACTGAGAAGAAAGGGTTTGTTATTTGCAGAAATATATATTTTTTAAAAACACTGAGTTTCAATTACTTTATTTCACACCTGTATGATGTAACTTTTGCGGATGTTGGGATTCATGAGGCTAAATACTGTAGCTAAGATTTATTCAAAAGATTTTCAATATAGAAAACTTTGGAAAGATTTAAATGCAGAAACAGATTCTGTATTAAAGTTTTCATGATCCTGGAACACTGAATTGGAGCTCAGTACTCACAAATTAAAGTCTTGCTCTCACAGAACTTAAAATTACCAGAGGAGGAAACTTGTGGTAAGACAAGAGAGACAAACAGCTTTACAATCTAGAAAACTTTCAAGTTGGTAAGCCTATATATTTGATATTGCTATTGTTAATTAATGCAATATAGAGAATGTAGATGAAAATAAAGACTGTTTAGGTAGTAATATAATTTCCTGCTTCAGTGCTCCTAAAACTACTTCCACGTTGATACCACAATATTTGTATTTTTATCATAAAGCTCACAATACCAGCTTCACAGTTGGCCAAAAAGACAGTAACCCAAAGTGAATGGATCTGGAGAATGAAGCATGTGCCAAAATTTCAAAAACCTTCAGCACCCCTAAATAGACTGGATTATTCTCAGAGGATTGAACAATAATGGAACAATTTACAAAGGTCATGAAGGAATCTCCATCATTGGCAATTTTAAAATCCAGATTGGATGTTTTTCTAGAACATATGCTCTAGGAATTATTTTCAGGAAGTTCTATGCCCTATGCTATGCAGGAGGTAGGATTACATTATCCCAATATTTCCTTTAGGCCTTAATCTATACAAAGACATGGCCATTGCAGTCTGTCTGAAGTTGTTACGTGGGAAAACTGATTGGAATAACTATTGCAGAATACTTCCCTGTGAGTACACACTATTCAGGAATAAAAGTCACTTTATTCTGGAATGATTTGAGAGTCCACATGGGGAGCTATTCCAGAATACCATAATAGCTATTCTGGTCTGTTTCCCCATGTAGACAAACCCTTAAAGAACATTTCTATCATTTGCTGGGTTTTGTACAGTAAATTAGTGATCTCAGTCCACTTTCTAGCAGACCTACAACTGCTTCATAAAAACCAACACCACAACTGGCACTTTTGTTGGTGTTCTCAACAAAAGGGGCCAAGGACTAAAAGGGCATGAAGACTGGCATCACATGTGGAGATGCTCCCCACAAACTACATTTGGAGGCACAATACTGGCAAGGAAGGGTGGGGAAACTTGCACTGTCAGCTTCCTGTGTTGTTCTTTTTTTCATAGATAAGTTTACTTTGGTCTCCAACACTATCAGTGTGGCATCTTTCCTGGGTACTAAATTTACTAAAATAGAACCTGCTGTCCCTTTTTTAAAAAGTATCTTGGGCAATCTTTGCTCATTATTTCAGAGAGCTGTCAGAGTCAGCGTATCACAGAACATTTGCAGTGTTGCCAACTCATGGTTTTGTTATAATTACTGTTTTCCTTAAAACCCCACCTCCTGGAATCAAGTGGATTTCAGCCTTCATGCTTAAAGAAAAAGTAAGTTTCTAGTCCTAGTGGCGGTGAGAAAAGTTTAAAAATATGACCCCAGTGAACCCTAAAGGTTCAAAAAGCAGAAGACAAATAAAAAGAAAACCAAATCTATTATTGTTTACATAATCTCATGATTTTAAAGCCAATCTCATGATTTTTGGCAAGCCTGACTCATGATTTTTGAACATTTGGGTTTGGCAATTCTGCAGGAGAACCTGCCTCAGCATTTTTTCTTGTAAATTGAACAGCTACCAAGGAAGGACACGGTATTTCTAAAATGTTCTAGACACTGGCTAACTGCAAGGTTTAATTAGCATTAAAGACACCCTGTGTCCCTGTTATTATGCCTTCCTCTTTGCCAATCTACATGTCTTCCTTTCTCCTCCACGTTCCAAGGTTGAGTATGTGCTCTCCCCATTTCCCCACAGAGACAGACAGACAGAATGGATGCAGGTTTTAGAGATGCAAGTAAGTCTTTTCCCTGGAACGCCTTTTAAAATGAATCTTGACACATTAATTCAGCACATCAGCAATTAAAATAGTTGATATTTAAATTGTTCTATATCAGCTTTTCCACTGTAGAGATAAATGAACTGTTCATACAAATCAAAACTATTGCTTCAGTCTGTCCCTGAAGACTAGGGAAACATTATTGCATTGATTACATGTAGAAGGAAAACTTCACAGATAGAAGGGGCAGAAACTTGTTGTGATGTAAAATGAAAGATTAAATGCTGAAGAACACACTGCAAATTCCAGATTATATGGAGATCTCCTAAATTCATGCTATTGGTTGAAATTTGTTCACCACATATTTCCAATGGTCATTGTCACCATAGTTTCTAAATCAGCAGATTGAAAACATCTGTATTCAATATGCTTGCCAAACAAGTTTATTTCTACTCTACCAGTTTAGACTTAGTACTTTCTCACAATAAATTTCAAATCTCACTTTTTTATTTTGAGATTATATTTAACCACTTCACAATATTCCTTGGTTGTGACCAAGGGTTATGTTTAAAATGCTAGTTCATTTACTGTCATGTGTCTGCTTGGATTGTAAGTGTCCTAGGGCAGAGGCTGTGACTTTTTGTATGTTCTGCAGGAGTGCTGAACGCACAGTCTAAGCACACAGACAAGAAATATTACACAAACAACACTCCCTATGTCTCCAAGGAGAGATACTGAACAAACCGATGCTGCATATATTACATGGTATTTCACTGGGCTTTCGTCATAGAGAATTTTTCCAGAAGCCGCTGCCATCTGATTTTGCAATTGAAATTTTGCTTTGCAAAATTGTTATTATTTCCCAGCCCAGCCATAAATGCTGACAAAAACAACAGTATGTGATTCACTCTTCAAAACAGTTATTTACTTCAGGTTTTATGAGGTTGTTCTGCTTATGATCAGACTCAGATTAGTAACAGCAACAGCCTGGGAACACTATGCATTTGACCAGACATTAAGTAAATGTATTTTTGGCATACCCCTGGATGACAAGAGCCTTACCAACACTGATTTGGCCAATGATGTAGCACTAGTTGTTGAGTCAATGGACAAGCTGGTTGTGACACTTAAAGCCGTGAAAAGTTCATGGACAAAAGTCAGCCTGAAAATTAATTTGGGCAAAACCACAATTCTTCTGGCCAGCGATTTTGAACATATTGCAGGCTCTAGCATCTTACTGCCATGACCACACAGTTGAGATTGCTGGTAATTTCACCTACCTCAGCTCTGTTGCATGTAGTCTGAGTGGCACTGAGAAAGATTTGAAGCCTGCATTGTAAAAGCGTTGTTAACAGGGCACTTCATCAACTGCGTCTTTTGCAAACTAAACATCTTGATAAGTAGAGGACAAAATTGAGGATAAAACAATGCTTTGGTGGTCAGTATCCTGACCTATGGGCGTGAAACATGGTGCCACACTGTCAAGATGGAAAATAAGTTGGACGCCATTTAAAATCAAGCATCTGAGTGATTTAAAACATCCAGTGGTTCAAATTTAAGTCGCATGAAGAGATCCATCTTCTAACTAATCAGGTTCAGCTCCCTCAAACAGTCGCCCAAGGCTCTTTAAACGTGGTAAGATCATTTGCTCCGAATGCCTAACAACTTCCCTGCAAGAATAATCTTTCACTTCGATCCAATGAAAGCATGATAGAAAAGATATGTCCAGAAGACCTAAAACACGATGGTTGGATGACATCACCATACACTTATCCCCTGCAAACAATCTGCCTCATACTTAGCCATTTTTGGTTCAGGACAGATCATAAAAGAAATGCATAACTTGTTTACTATCCTCTATACTGTCCAGACAGCACGAGAACCAATTAACTTGGAATACTCCTAAATATTAAGTCTTGAAAAACACTCTTTTTAATCTAATACCTGATGTAACTAATCGGCCTAAAGTTTGACTTACTAAAGCTAGTTCCAACTACACACCAAACAAGTATACAGATTTTCTTTCTATCTCCTTGCTGCGACCAACTATTATTAACAGTTATGTTTCAATAGGACCTAAAGACCTACTTGACAGGGCCTCCCACTGTGGAAAATGATCATCTCTGGCCCAAAGAGTTTACTATCTAGAAAACAAAATGTAACAGGTGGATGAGACAAACACAGGTTAGGGTGTGGGCCAAGGAAGGCAGGATAATATAAATAGGGTTTGCACATCTACATTACGCATGTACAAGGTGATATGTTGTAATTACTAAACCTCAACTCCAAGCATTTCAGAGAGCAGGTGCTTCATCAGTTTCTATGCTCACAAGAATACTGAAGATAGAGATTTACAAACACGCAAGCTCCCATACAGAAAATACAACATTTTGTGAGTATATGCACACAACCACTGCAGTTTATCCTCCCCTCACAAAAAGTATCACACAACAAAAGTAGGTTTTACATCACTCCCATTCTCCATTTCTTGACAATTTACATAACACATAGAACAAACTGCAGTAGCTTTTAAGGGACACTATTGACCCTCCTGTAGACATGCAAGTTTAAATGTTTAAACAAACATATTTAAAGTATATAGCAGATCTGACAAGTACACAAAATATTTGTACACTAACTTGTATGACATTAAAAAGGACCATTCTCCAACCCACATTTTTTCCCCTCCCATTACCCCCCTAATATTCAATTTTACTTTATCACCAACTAGCATTTGGACTTTACTCTGTTTTTTTCCCCAACTGTTCTCCCCTCTCTCAAAATCAAAAAGGAAGACATTATACAATGAGCATAAATAAATGATTCCGCATCTCTTACTTTAACATTTTCAGCAAATATTACCTGAATTACTTTGATTTTTTTTTAAGTTAAACATCATAAATCTAAACTTTGCCAGTTCCAGACACTAATTACATTTTCAAAAACTATAGGTAATTAAGACTATCCAAAATTAAAATAGAATAAGAAGTCAGGAATTACAGGAGTGCGTGCATTTCATCATATATGCAAGGGACTCTGTGTAATTAAACACATATTAATTGCCCTAATCATCTTAGGTAAGTAATAAATTAGAAGAGCTGATTAATACGCTGGATTTAGTTCAGCTTGTTAAACCTGACACCCTGGCAAAGGAAGACTATCTTGAAAAGCTCTTTTAGCCAAGTAATTGGAATTTTACTCTCATCAATTTGCCATTCTGTAATAAGAGCTATTTGGTATATTGATTCCCCATCAGTATTTTTTTAATACGTTAGTTATATTGAAAGAGTACCTTTATGATGCTCATAAAGATTATGAAATAATTGTGAACTTTGATCTTTACTGTCCATCAAGAGTCACTATCATTCTGAACACAAAATGAGTATATTTTCCTGTAGGCTATAAATCCTAATTAATTCTAGAAGTTGCTAATAACATTTTATAAAGTCCAAAGCGGACGCATTAAGTTCTCCACACCATGAAGCCAATGACTACATCAGTATGTAACATTAAAGAGCTGCTGATGCCTCTTTGAAAGCTCTGAAATGCTTTGTTTTGAGACAATTCTCCATTCCCCCTCTTTTTAATTATTATTATTATTATTATTTTAAATACATATACTCTCTCTCTCTACTTGGTAGAGATGGTAAAGCTTTCCAGGACAGGGTTCATGTCTTCCTATGCATTTGCAAAATGAACTCCACAAAGGGGCACTGGTCCTGATGAGGACATTACCAAAACAAAGAATAAACAAACTGAATGGAAACAAGATTTTAATTTAAAAGCGTTTGCTCCAGCTGCTCATTCCTCACTTGAAAAGACTTATATTCCCAATTATAACACAACTGGTTGCTGAGGAAAGGACAACATGAGAAAGAATTAGGGCTATAAGGGTTGGACTCATCTCACTATGCTAATTTAAGCCCATTAAATCAAGTAAGTTACTCTTGATTTATACAAACATAAGGTCGAGGAGAATCAAGCCATAGTGAAGAACAGTCTACAGGAACAAAAGGAATAGAAGAACTACTGAGAAGCTAAGATACAGTTTTCGTATAAATCTTCCTACTACAGAATGTAGAAAATATGGGACATGTAGACATAAATGTTTCTAAATAAAATGGTTTTTCAAAGTTTTCTATGAAAACATGCCGCTTTAAACCTGGATTTTCCATATGCTATTGTAACAAGCAGTATTTTATAACAACCTTCTTATGAAATATTCCAGAAAGCTTTATAAAATATATTCCAAATTAAAGTCTGAAAGAACCTAAAACCCCCAAACATATCTTTAAACTCAACTTTACTATTCCACTGACTTGGCATTTCGTGTTTCTGCTGACACAGGACTTTAGAACTGAATGACTCTGGCCCCCAACATTTAGTATTATTTCTATGCTAACAAGAAACTAACAATTGTGTATAGTGCAAAACAAAATAATAGTGAACCTAGAACTCCTTTTCGGTTTCTTAATTGTGATGTAATGTTAATGGTGAATCAGTCCACTAGCCAGTTTAAGCAGTGGAAGAACAATTAACAATTGAGATATAATGAGATATATTTAAAAAAAAAATAAAAAACTTTAAAAATCTGAGCAGAGAATTCTACAGGTCCCATAATTTGTGAAGTGAAGCATAAAACAGACCTATAAGCAGAGAATGATAGTAAGGAAATCTGGATGCCTCACAAGCATACATGGGCGTGCACACACAATTTTCTACCCATTTTCTGTGATCCACTCATATTAATGTAGACTGTATAGTCTCTCCTCTCTGACAGACAGGGGGCAGTCAATCTTAATTTATATTTCTTTTGCTGTCTGAATGCTACTGGGAGTTAGTTTTCTTATTTCTCTTCACATGAGAACTTCCCTAGCACGAAATGAACAAATTATTTAGATGGTCTCTGTCCCAAAAAATTGACAATCTTTTTTGTTCTATGTTTGTACTTAGCACAAGGGGGTTTCTAGACACTACCACAATACAAATAAATAACCAACCACCAACTCAGAAATGTCTAACCATTGAAATTAATGAATTAGAAGTTTGCAGAACCCACTAATTTTCTGAGTTGTGGAGGGATCACAGAACAGAAGGTAGTGAGGAATTGTGTTTCTGTGGTCTGGATGCCTCTGATGCAAAATTTCAGAGTAGCAGTCACTCAGACAACCAAAAAGACAATGTATTAATCTGAAAGAAGAGAGCTGGAAGTCTGACTACATCTTTGTATTGGTCAGGGTAACAGACTGGCCACAGGTTGCAGAACCAACTGTCTTGTCTCATCCGACAAGACCTGAATAGTTTTTAACTGCAGGAAGTGCCTTGCGGCTGCTTTTAAACAAAAAACAAAACAAAACAAAACATAAACCTGTCTCCCTGGCTCTGCCAATGATGCAGAATGCAATCTGGTGGAACGGGAAACTGAAAGGGGAAGTTTGGCACTTATTTAGGGGAAAGGTAAAAATATACTGGGTGAGAAATTACAAAGCCTTAGAAAAAGAATGAGGTTCAGGCTTCCAAGACTGAGGGCCTAATCTCATGTCAGTGGTCAGAAGCCAGAGGGGCATTGCCTATAAATGCCTGAAGCTGGAGGATGCGGGTATCAAACCTTTCCTTCTGTCCCACCTCCAGGAATTCCAGAATAGTTGTGATAGCACCCTTTTTATTCTCATTTGCAGTAACTTGACATGAATTCTGTCAAGATTCTATATAGTGTGCCATGAAAGTCTTATTTTTTAAAAGGAGTATGGAAAGACCCTTTTCTGGGGTCCTCAATTCTGCTTTAGCACATCCCTATTCACAAGTCAATCTAACAGCTTTAGCTAGGGGATAGGAAAGAAGAGGCAGATTTGGATGCAGGAAAGTGCACTGAAACAAGTGGTCTGAGATTAGAGGAAGGAATATGTAGTTCTAGCACCTTTCTGACCCAATACACAAAGGAACCCCTGTGCCACTGAGGTCAAGGTAGTCTCTTTTACTTTTTTAGAATTTTCAGCTGATAGCAGGATGGGAAGACTTCCTTAAATTAGAAAGAACTTCCAGGAAACTGAAAACATATCCAGAGATACAGCCTCAATATCACCAAGAAAAAGCTGCAGAAGCTACAGCCCGGCTATTTCCTCTTTAGGCCTTTACTCCGATGTCTAAACCTACTATTGTTCTGTGAAAAAATAATTTTTCATCTACCATCTTTCTCCACATTTCTCCTGGCAACAGAAGAAACTTTGGTTTCAGCATTTCTAATCAACTTTCTAGTCTCAATTCCTGACAAAAGAGACAAGACAGACAACCTTGTCTGTAGATGTTCTGTATTTTACTTTTCATTATAATACACTTTTCAAATGCTAAGCATCCAAATCAGATATATTTTCCTACCCTTGCCACAGGGCTACTCAAAAAAAAACATCTGCAAGTTTTCCAGAGTTTTTAGTGACTCATTTCCCCTTTTCTACAACTGTCTGCAAGATCTTGAACATGACCCTTTCTGTCTTTGAATTTAAAAGTGGATAATTTTTCCTGGCTTCAAGATTTCATTTCTTTAGACTATTTTTATATACGATTTTGATTATATAATCACATTTCACAATAACTTCATGTGAGTTTTGTTTTTATCCTTAGTTATATTTTAAACTGTAAATTTAGAAAAACATTGATTATTCCTCTCCTTGCACTAAGATCCTGTGAACAACATTCCCCTCCCACTCAGTGGAGTTTTATGGATGACCGTCACCTGCTTGGCTAGATGTGCCAAATACTAGCAGCTAATTCCTTTTTTGAAAGAAAATTTTCTGACATTAGCTAATGGACAGATATATCTTTTATTTTATTTGCATTACAGTAGCAATCAAGGCCCTAACTAAATTTTAAACTGGGTACCGTACAAACATATTTAAGACTATTTCACTTCACTGAATACAAATACTGAATACTGAAGTTAGGAAATTCTACCATTTTGGAAACAACCACAAGCACTTTGCACAATTTCTTTCTGTTCTATAGTTATTTCCATATATCTATTTCTCAGTGGTATTATCCATTTCTTATTTTTTTAAATAATCAGATGTAAGTCACTGTCATCATCTGATCTTCTCTCCCAAATTATTATACCTGCAAATTTATTAATTTTGTATTTTGCTTTAAGCGGCTGAAGCCTTACATCTTTTATTTCCGAGCGGCTTTTAAATAACACTCCTCTCAATACCTGCATGTGTCTGAGTCACATGCTTCTTACATGCTTGAAGCTATTGTTTGTTACGAACTATTTACATTTAGGTTAAACAAGAGGTATTTGATATCCTAACCCAAGTACAAAAGACTATCCACATACATTTAATCCTTTGTTTTGGAAACTGTAGTTTCATGCAAGCTTCATGGGATCCAATTTTACAGGCCTTCTCAGAAATTAAGGGAACTATCATTCCTTTAAAAAAATCTCATTTAATGTGTGTTAAATACTCTACACCTTTACACCATCTCCAATAAAACTGTGTAGGGGAATTGATTATTTTTAAAAAGCCCTCTCACTACCCTTATATTTTGAATTCTATAAAATTAGTTCTCATCTTGATACCTCTCAAACTGACATACTTTTCCAAAATGCTTGAGTTTTGGCAGACTCAGGCCCCAATTCAGAAAGATACTTAAACATGTGCACTGCAAATACTCTTTCGTAGAACAGAACTACAGATGACGACAGTTGTGAGATTAGCACCTTTCATTAGCACTATTTCGGTTTTAAAAAAGCTTTGATGGAGGAAGTGTGAGGGGAAGGATACAAAAAGGAACGAAGCAGGGAAAGAGAATTTTCAGTGTGTCTGGAAAAACGTATGCTGGACGCTAAGACAATAAAAAGTAAGAGAATGCCTACTATGGTTGAACCATACAATGTATTCATAATCTTTTCGTAATGTTAAAAATTAAATTAAGTCTCTTGCAAGAAAGATTAGATTATTTTTCTAAGTGGAAAGTATATGGATGTATAGAGTACATTGTCTGTGTGAATGTACCCATTGAGAAATGCAAACAGAATAAAAAGGGTCATGACTAAAACAATTAAAGTGAGGGGAAAAATCTACATTGAGAGCCAATCACTGATGAATAGTAGAAACTGACTGACAGCTGAGTTGTGGGAAAGGAGGAAAAACAATAATAGTGTCATAAATTGTATGTAAAGGAAAATAGGGTTTTTAGTTGTGAGGCAGTTGTCACACAGCAAAGAAAAGAAAGGCAATATTGCCACACCAAAACAGTTCTTCACCACCTCTCACTCTCATCCTTATAGATATGAACCGCAATTACTCCTTTGTGGTGAATTCTTTTAATTAATTATTAAATAGCAACAAAGAATTAAATCTTAGTAATTTCACTAATACAAGAGGTCACGTTAGACAAAATTCCTAAACCTTATAAATAAATGTCAGCAATTTTGGTGTACTATGTAATGCACAGACCCAGGAAGACATGTTGCAAATCTCTTTTTATAGTTTGTTCTACATTTTGATTAAAATTAATTTGCTCTAATCTGGTAGCACAAAGTCCAATTCATAAAAAATTATATACCCATTTCTTCTCTTATAATAACATAGCTCACCGTAACTGGAATAATCTGATCTTCATGAGGACAGGAGTTCGAAAGCTTAACTAATTAGACAATTTTTCCATCCTTAACAGAAAAGTCCTTCTCCGTGAGCTTCACAAAGTTATTTCATATAATTCTATAGTTGAAGATCATCCCATTTTGGAAACGGTACGAGCTCTGTACAGCATCTAACATGCTGTGATGCTACCAAAATCAATAAGAACAACACAGCAACATAGGAACTGTCATAATGGATCAGATCTGTGGTTCATCTAGTCCAGGATCCTGTGTCCAATGGCGGCCAGCACCAGATGCTTCAGAGGACAGTGCAAGAAAGCCACAGTAGGCAAATATGATATAAACTGCTCAGCATAAAGGTCTCTCTCTTCCTAATCCCTAACAGCTCAAGACTGATTTAAACCCTAAATAATTCCTTTGACTATTTTACCAGTTGAGTATTAATGATCTAACAGTTTATATGAAAGAAACTGTGTGGTCTCAGCCAACCATTATCAAACCTTGTGAGTCACTCATTTTACTGAAATTTAGATTTAGAATATCCTCAAACAAATGCAACTAGTTGGCTCAAATATTCTTCTCCAAGAGTTTCTGGAAATGTTTTACTAGTTCTTTCTGAATTATCACCGTTGAACATTTATATTAATATTTACAGCTCTGAAATGACACAAAATATCACACTGAAGTGTCCTGCTCAACTATGTGGTTCTTAACAACTAAGACAGCACTATATCTTCCCAGGCAAATAACAATGGTATATGTGAATATGATGGAGTACTCGTTTACTACACTGATCACAAATGTATTCCTGAAATAGGTGGATGACAACAAATAAATGTCTCAACAATGAGATTTAGTAACTAGATAGCAATATTCTTGCTAGGAATAAAATAATCCACCCCGCAAAAAATAGATGACACCTGTACAACATAAAGGTTATTCTGATTTCTTTTCTTTTTTTCAAAAAAGGACTTCAGATTTTCCAGCGCAAATTAACTTTCCAGCATATCTAATAGATGGTCTAAAGCAGTAGTTCTCAACCAGGGGTACGCAAAGGTCTTTCAGAGAGTACATCAACTCATCTAGATATTTGCCTAGTTTTAAAACAGGCTAATAAAAAACACTAGCAAAGTCAATACAAATTAAAATTTCATAGAGACAATGACTTGTTTATACTGTTCTATATACAATATATTGAAAAGTACAATATTTATATTCCAAATTATTTATTTTGTAATTATATAGTAAAAATGAGAAAGTAAGCAATTTTTCAGTAATAGTGCACTATGACACTTATTTTTATGTTTGATTTTATAAGCAAGTAGTTTTAAGTGAGGTGAAACTTGGGGGTATGCAAGACAAATCAGACTCCTGAAAGGAGTAGTCTGGAAAGGTTGAGAACCACTGGTCTAAAGGTCCAGAATGAATACTGTAGTCAACAGCTCTGCTCTGAGGCACAATGGAACTTTCTACCATAAGGATAAAGCTAGTCTGTGCAGGACACAGAGCCTTCCCACAGGTTGGTCCGAGACCACGTAACAAACTCCGACAGAAATTAAGAACTATCACAAATCTCACCGTCTTTTGCTTCAAATGCAAAATGCATTTCAACCTTGCTTTCTCTAAGACATACCAACAGGCACACATACAAACCACCCAAACAAAATATTACACTGCACTGCACACACACAATTCTCCCTCTGAGGAGATGATGAGAGAAAGAATGAACCACAAGTGATAGATGTTAGTCAAGTCACTTAATACATTACTAGAAGGCACATGGATACTACAGTGATGAAGGTGATATAAGAATCTATACAGTATAGAACAAACCTCTAGTCAGTTAGAACTTCCCTCAAGAGGCAAGGTCCTTTCAACTGGACATTTGTAGTGTAATAACTTTTAACTGATCTGCTATACTGAATAAAATTCTGACAATTAATAACTTTAAACCATAACATTCAAAGAGGAACAAATGCATACTATACTATCATAAAATTCATTACACAAATTCAGATAGAGTTTTAATTGATATTAACTTATTATTACACAAAAGAGTATGATGACCTGTCTGTTTTCAGATCTAGCAGCCTCTACACTTACTTTTGTATTACAGTTTGTAAGCTCAGCATCATACCCAGTTCACTTTTCATCTTTTCTCTGTTGGCACGGCATTCTGCCAAATACCGGAGAGCCTAAAAGAAAAGGGGGACAATGGCCATTAGAAGCTGCTTCCGTTACTGCATGATTATTTTCTATTTCTGATATTTCAAATAATTAACTACTTGACAATTCATAAATTCCAAAAAAGAAAAAGGTGTGGGATACTTCGACTATGCAATTTCAGTGCTCCAGCTTCACCTCAAATACATTTGCCACATCATGCCAGGTGCAAAAAAGAAGGCGGAAATTACAAGCACAAGATGCCTGTTTAGAATATTCAATCTGTACCTTGAACAGAAGAGTGCCACTGCCACCACCCTCTTTAGTATTAGGGAGAGTCTGAACATTGTTAATGGATACAAAGAAATAGTTGATATTTACCTATTCCACAATTCACAATTGCAACAACCTTTCTGGAGGTGGAGTCACAAGAAAGGAAAATCTTTCTGAGACACTAAGTTTGCATTTAAGAGTTCATATACTAATCATTCCCATGGGTATCCTCTTTCATAGAATACAGAATCAGCTGGCCAAACTCATGAAAGGCTTACACACAACTCAATGGCATCTCTCTGTTTGTACGTATGTATTGTGCTAATTTTTGAATAGCGGATCCAATCAATTACAAAATTTCAGAAAATGTTCTAGGCTCAGTGTCCAGTACCTTGGGAGGGAAGGAGGAGGACTAGAAAATTCAAAGTGGAAACATGAGAAAACTGGTGAACACATGATCATCTGTTTAGCACAGCCACAGCTTTAAAGCACTTCTGTGACTGTCCAGAGATCTATCAACTGGTTGACAGCAGTCATGTACACCTTCACATAACAATATCCCATCTCATTTCTGCCTATTCCCCCAACAGAATTTAACATGTTGACACCCTGAATGATTTTTTTTCAGACAAATAATAATGGTGGGGAGAGAAAGGGGGATGGGACTGCATGCACAGACTGTAGCACAGGAGAGGGGACAAATGGAGAAATGGGGGCACACTGAACCCTTGGTAATGGGAGGGACAATCAGGGGACCCTGATATGTGGGGAGAGTGGCACATAGAGCCCCTAGTGAAGAGGGAAATGGGGGGCACACAGAGTTCCTACCAAGGAGGGAGAAGTAGGAATGGGGGCCACAGAAACCCTGTCATGGGGGGAGAATGGGGGACCCTGATATGGAAAGAGAGAGGAAGCAGTGGAAGGGATGCACATGGAACCCCTTAGTTTGATCCAGGCTCGCCCCATATGCTTTAGAAAAGCACCCCATAGACATCTACAAAACTAACTCATTATTCTCCTTCAAAACCTTCCTTTAAACTCCACTTTGCTGAGAGGCCTACAAAAACCTTAATCACCAGCTAGGCTGCTGGTGTGCTGAGATCACTGCATATATTGCTGACTACTATTGTCTCATTGCTTTGTTGTATTCCCCAGTCTGGCTGTACCCAGATGTTGTCTCTTGTTATATGCTAAGTTTGCAAGCTCTTAGGGGCAGGGACTGTCTTTTTGTTCTGTATTTGTACAGCACTTAGTACTATGGGATCCTAGTCCATGACTGGGACTCCTAGCTGCTATGATAATACCCTTAATAAATACTTGTAATAATGGGAGAGAGGTGAAATGAGTGGTGAAATTTCCTGGTGGCAGGAAATTGGGGGACCTTGGTACACGGAAAGAGGAATGGGGGACCACAGAACCCCTAGCATGAGAGAGATGGGGGGAGTTTCAGGGAACCCCTGAAATAAAGGGGAATGGAAGGGTGGCACACAAGAAACTTATGGGGAGGATGGAGGAATGGAATGAGCCCCTGGTGTGTGCCACAAGCTCCCCACTAAAGAAGTATGTGACCCCCTAGTATAACTATGGGAGAAATATGTCTGTTGGTGCAGGAGACTAGGAGTCATGGCTCCCAGGTTCTATTCTAGTCTCTATGGAAGAAACATTGGTGAAGTCACATCATTTGTCTGTCCTTGTCATCTACAAAATGGATATAACAGTGCTTAAGTATTTCACTATACGGCTTGTTGTAAGACTGCATGGGCAACACCTTAACTCAGGCATTTCCTCCTTGCACAAGCTGACCCACAGAACCGTATGTTGATTAAAATACTGTTAAGAATATGCTATTGTATTTTATGGCATTCCTTAGATGTATTTTCTCTATATTAAAAAAAAAAAGTATGATCTGGAATTGTTTGGCAAGGGGGAGCCCCACCTTTTTAATGGGTTCCTTGAACAGCAAGTTAAGGGTGCCTGTGGATCCTTCTTCAGAGCCTCCATCTTGTGCCATTGCAAATGTTATGTAAAAAGCAAAATTTTCAATGTCATAGAAAAATGTATGCACCACTCAGTTTTCAGCAGTGCAAACCACTACAATGTGAACAAGCCAGGGCACCACAGGATCTCTGCTTCATTCAACATGAAAGTTTCAACTAAATTTGAATTTTTATTACTACACAACCAAAATAAACTACAATATAGGCACAAGGAAACCTATCTTCCACATTGGAGAACTGCTGTAAGAAATATTGCTAGCATGTTAATCTACTGCAAAAGTGCAGTGTACAATTTTTAAAGGTTCAAAACTCAATAAACACAAAAACAATTTTCAGCAAAACACTCAAAGGGGCTTCTTCTCTAAGAACCTTCTGCCAGTCACTTCACCATTATAGCCATAAAAAAGCTATATACATTTTTTCTTTAAATAATGAGAAAAAGTATTTTATTTATCTATGCTTTGCATACTCAACAGCAGCTCTACTGTTTATATTCATACTTAAAAAAAAAAAACAAACCCTAACATTTCAGACTGACTGACTCACTGCCAAACACAGATTTATAAAGGAAGCCCTTGGGTAGCCTTAATCATTGCTATTGTGCTAAGGCTCCACTTATAATAAAGAGAGATTTTGTGCATGCCACAAAGAGGATGCTGTGGATACTGCAGACTCAAACTGAAGAAACAAATCAAAAGAAGAGAGACAGTAGGATGTGTCGGATGTACGGAATAGATATTGTTCTTTTATCAAAAAACTGTTGACTACTGAAGTGGGATGGAAGTCTCAATCTTTTTGTTCTCCATAGTTTCTCCATTTTTTTCAGTCAATAGCTAGAAAGTAAAAGATATATCTTGTTCATGGGATTCCTGGATATCATATGAAATGTTCATTTAAAGGTGTTTGAAATCATTGTTCATGATGCAATAACTTTAACAGCAATTTCTTTTTTTTTTAAACTATCTAGAGGGCAGACTGCTAATCACTCTCCTATGACAAGAAAAAAAGAAAAATCTGAAAAAGGTTTTTAAGAAGGTGACTGCAGCAAAGCTGCAGGGGCACCTTACAGCTAATTATTTGATAGCTTGAATCTGTTTTTTATCCCAGTTAAAGCATCGAGATTCCTGTTCCCCAAGCCTGTGATATGGATTTACTTGCTGTCCAGGATTTTGTTTTCTTGTCTTTACATATGAACCTTTCTGCAAAATTTGATACTGCTAACTAGGAGTTTCCAGCAATTGAATATTTGCACTGCTCTGTTTGGAGCACCACTTTCTTGGTTAAAATATCAAATTCTTCAGTTGATGAGATGTATTGCTGTATTTCCAGTGTTAACTTTTTTTTTTTTTTTTTTTGGAGTGGGGAGGTCTCCCAAAGTCAATTTACTCTTGAGCTTCAAGGGTTTCCTCTAAATACTGCTTATCCACCAGTATTCCAGGACCACACATGATTAATTGATATCTGAGATACACCCAGATATTTGAGAACCTTGCACTAGTATTCAGTGTGTTACATAATTGCTTTTGTGATAAAGTGTGAAAGTTTACTCGTTTCTTAAATGGAACTCTCACTACAGTGTGCCTTATTCTCTTCCCTTTTTTATTTATGGTAGCTATATATCGTTCTTTCCAAAGATGTATTTCTAACATTTATTCTTAAATCCGAGCTTTATTATTGGCATGCTTTATAGTTAGAATGCAAGGCCTTTTTATTGCCTTCTGAGCACTTTAAAATCTAAAAGTCTCATGTTTCTACATTTATGACAGTTTAATTACAACCTTTGGCATCCTGCCAAAATGTGGTGACTCAGATACTTTTATCATAATCTACTAATCATTTTCATTTATAATCTTCAAATTTCCCTGCACTGCCATTCAAACACTTCTAGAAGTCTGCCAAAATGGTCACTGGAATCAAAGATCTGAACACAGTATTCCCATGTTGAGAAAAACAACTATCTATTGGCAAAGATTAACAGTTGTTTTGCTTATATTAACCTCTCCACTGGCTCACTATTTTATATCAATCTAAGATTTTTAGATCAAAGGTCACCCTCTGTAAATACTACATGATTTGATACTAATGGAAGCTCTTGGACAGTCGGTCAGCACTTTTAAAAATTAGTGCATTTAAGGTCTGATCCAAAGCCCACTGAAGTCAGATGAAAGACTCATGCCGAATTTCACAGATCAGCTCTAATTCAGCAAGATTCTTAATGTTAGTCACATCCTTAAGTGTACCATTAGACTCAATGAAGATAGGCACAGGTTTAAGTAACCTTCCTGATTTAGGACTTTAGTCACCTAAATGTAAATTTCATTTTTGAAAATCTTATTTCAAATTTTTAAAAAATGGTTACATTCACTTAGTTCACCATAAAGCTTTGGATTTTTTTAATGTAAAAAACAGCTTAAAATTTCAAGTGTACCAAGTGGATTTCTGCTTCAAAAAGAAAAGGCAAATATGCCACTTTTTGATTTGGTTGGAATGAGGGAGGAAGAGAAGAATGGGAATAAAGGTGTGAAGAAGAAAGTTTCTCCTTGTCCATCTGACCCATTCAACTGGATTTAGAGAGTCAAGTAGGGATTCAAGATATTGCTCATTTTAAGCTCTTCACTCTTGGCTTGCTGGATTTCAATAATATCCACATTTATACAGCTTCTTCCATCTGAGGATATTAAGTCACTTTACAAATATTAACAAGTTAATAGGCAGAATATTCCGATGAAGTAACTATTATCCTCTTTTTGCAATGTCTGCAACATCAGGTGCTAAGATTGTATTTGTATTAAAAACTTCTCTTAGCGGCATAAAATCTGTCACTTCAATCAGAAATTGCTTCAGTGTTAACAATGAAAAGTTCTTTAGACTTTCAATACATACAGTTAGAGTGACTTTTTAAAAATACTTGCAGGCCAAATATTTGAAGAAACAGGAACCTAACCTTAGTCTCCAAAGACAATATTAAGGCACGTGCAGGTGGGATTTTCAAAAGTACTTAATGGGACTTGTGGTCCTAAGTCACCTATCTTCATTGCTAACCTTGATAAAGAAGTATAGTGGGTTGAAGCATTTTAGATTTCCTGACTTGTTGAAATTCACTATATTTGAGGGTGAAGTTTGTTGATAAACATAGCTTGTACTATATTTGCAATGTGTCTATATTTATTAATTTTGTGTTTAAGTTTGTGTTGTTTTTACAATAAGGATGTTAATGAGGCCATGGACTTTTCCTTTTCTGCAAAGATGAGCTTCTTAGTAAAGGAAAAATGATCTATGTAAAATATAACTCTACTAAATAATTAGGAAACTAAAGAAACAAATAAAAAGTCCATTTTAGGAATTTAAAACTATGAAATGGGAAGATTGGTAAAAGCTAGCACTATATACATAATGTAATCTGACTTAATATTTAACACTCTATTTTAATAAAAAATATTATTTTTAAAAAGTATCTTGATTTTTATCCACTCTCTTCCAATCAAGAGAAAAGGCATTATGTCAGTGTAGCACTTAGATTTTAAGTAACGCTGTCCATATTCATCACGTACCACAAGCAGTGTTTTAAAAGAGCATGCATACACAGTTATGTGTGACAAGCTACATTATGGTTTTTCCCCCTCCATACCCTAAGTTAGATGTTACCTTCTAAAAATATACACGTTACTCATTAATTGTTGAAATGGGTGGTGGCAGAAAATTTAGTGCAGTAGTGACAATAATTTGACATACGGTACAAGTAGCATAAAAAAAATAAAAAACCCAGTGATCTAAAAAAAACAGATTACTTACTAATAACGCTGAGTGAACAACTGGAGGATTGGGGTGATCCAAAAACAAAATAAGGCCTGGCAGACATCCCTGATCCTGAACAATGGCTCGTCTATTTAAGGGGTCAGCTGCTAGGTCTCGCAGCTGGTTAACTACTGCTAGCGCATCAGGCTCCTCACTCATAGTGGAGTTCATTTTCCTATACCAATACCTGTTAAAAAACAATGCTGTATTAGTAACACTCCATTATTAATGAATCTCTGATTAAACTGTAATCAATATAGAATGCAAGACTCTGAATTTGTTCTTAGGGGCATACAGACAAATGGAACTCACAAGATGTGGGCCCTATACCTGTAAAACTGGAATTTTAAGAGTCCACACATAGAGAATGACAGTTTTTGTTAGTGGTTTACTGGTTCATTCTTCATGTATAATTTTAAGGCCTGTCAACCTGTACAGAAGGTACATAGTACTTTTACTAATCGTTGCCTATCAAATAGTGTTTAGATCAATTATGATTATAGATGAAGAACCAACAGTTTATTAATGACCACACTGTCTACGGAAACCTAAAACATATCACCCCAATTCTGTTTTCTATTGAAAGTAAACCCGTGAAGAAACATACAATCCAGGTTTCCATAATACATTTTTTTTAAATGACAAATAGTTTCAGCTTTCACATTAATTTCTTCCATACAACAAAAGTGTACCAAGAAAGCAAACCAAAATTTGTATCCATGCCATCAAGCACTTCTAACACTTCACTTTATTCTGGAATTACATATCAAATATGTATAACCCAGCATGAATTCAAGCCCTTCAGTAGGAGCAAGATGAAGCCCATACCTTATATTTACTTTAAAGACAGAATACCAAAAGTATTCAGGTAGAGAAAAAAAATAAGGTAAGAGCTTTTTAAAAAAAAAAAAAAAAGATATAGGCTTCATCCTGCTCCAACTGAAGACAAGGGGAACCAGTTTGATTTCAAGTGAAGCCGATGTTGGATGGACAGCACTAGACTCTAAAGCTGCATAAAGAGAGAATAGTTACATCGTTATAGCAACAGTGCAAATTTCCCTAGATACCCCTCAATAGTGGAGTAACCACATCTTGGGGTGAAAAGTCAGTTAAGAGCAAAGGACAGATCCTGAATTATTCTGATACTGATACATACAATACAGACTATGGACCTAATCCTGCCAGCATTAACTCAAGTACTTAACTTTAAGGCACATGAATATGATTAAAGGGATATTGCCAGCTTTTCTTTTTCAATGGATTTATTTCTTCTAAAATGTTTTTAACAGATCACTCTTTAAAAAGTATGTCCTGGATTTTTAAAGAAATATGTTTAAGAAAAATGGTATAAAGTTTCTTCTGCTCTCACGTTGCAATTTTTAAAGACCTTTTAATCAAAAAAGAAACACACCGTGGAGGAAATAGTGAAACTCATCCTAAAAAGAGTCATCAAAAGCTCAAAATAAACACTAAACAAAAAAGAAAAGAAAAATCTTAGGTGTTACTTGTAACTATAGTAGGTTGGAAATGGACAGACCAATCCGAGTATCATTGTGATGGTTTCCCTTTACATCACTAGTAGTTCCTTCACAAAGAATGTTAAAGTAAAGAACAGGTGCTAGTGACCAGCTTCAAGATTAATTTTTCATGAACACTGTAAGATCTTTACAGATCAAATAAGAAGCTACAATTTCACATAATAATTAGCGCTATAATTTGCAAAGCATTCTGCACACAATTTCCAGGTAACTATTATGATTCCCATTTTACAGATGGGAAAACAATCACAGAAACATTAAATAACTTACCTACCAGACATCAAGTCAATTGCACAGCTAAGATTGTAAGCAGAGTGCTTTATTTCTAGTCCCATGCTCAATGCACCAGATCATTCATATCCTTTTATTATATACCACAAATCATTCTTTTATTGGACCAAAGCTCCTCTTCAGGTCTAGGAAACTAAATCAGACCTGAAGAAGAGCTCTGTGCAAAAGCTCTAAAGCTTGTTTCACCAACAGAAGCTGGTCCAATAAGACATTTCCTGACTCACCTTGCCTCTTTAATATACTGGGACCAGCACAGCTACCACAACAACGCATACAAATAATTGTTATTTTTATGCAGTGTTTTTTATTAAAAAAAGGCAAAGCCAGGTCTCTAAATTTTTTCCTCAGAAATAGCAAGAATTTGGGGATTAAGTTAGACAGATTTACTGAACATCACAACTCCTACATTATTTTCACATCTTTCATATGGATTTGCTATGTAAGATGAGAAAATAAGTTAATTTCGCTCTGCTTTAGTTTCCTCCCCTTCTGTACACTGGGGATATTTACTGACCTCACATGGGTTTTGAGAGACTTTATTAGGGTTTGTAAAGTGCTTTGAAATCCTTGGTTATGGCACCCAGAAATGTAGTCTTATTACTCATGTGCATCCAAAAACATCAGCTTCAGGAAACCATCCCCTGACACTTAAAAAACAAAACAAAACAAAACCCCAGCACCTCATAACTACAGTAATATGGAAACAAGTACCGCTGCTGCATATAAGCACCCAGTTTGCAAAAGCAGCAACAGGCCACTTAGTCCAGAATAACCCAGCTACTTTCTTTTCTCTTCGCTAGTGGGAGGAACCTGTTGCTCGGAGAAGCACAAACCTTATAGGATTTGTACAGATCTTGCCACTGGGCCTGGCTGGCAAACTCAGCAGCCCCCACCCAACCCTGAAGCGACAAATCCTGCGCCCCCGTCCACACCATGCTACACACAGGCCAACCCACCCCCGCCCCTCTGCAGCGATCACCTCCCCGCAGCCACCTATTGCAGCCTGAAAGGTACGCGCTCGGGTCTCAGCCTAGCCCCACTGCTCCCACCCCTCACCTCCAGCTGCATCCCCAACCGATTCCCCCCACCCTTACTCCTATTCCCGCCCTCCAGCTGCCTCACCCTCTTTTCAGGGCCCGACCCAAGCTCCTGCCTTGCGCCCCCCGGGACGAGGCGCCTCCCGCAGGCGCGGCCGGCAGCGGGGGACCGAGCCCGGCCCACCACGTACCGCTGCAGGAAGGTTTCACGGCTCTGGGCGGCTCAGCGCCGTGTCTCCATCACACACAAAGGGCCGGGGGCGGTTTTGCGTCGCTGAGGCCTGGTAACGGGCGTCTGGGGCACAATAGGGGGGATTCGGACCCTCCACACACACAAACAACCACACACCGCCGGGGCCGCCCCCTCCCCCAACTCAGTGTGACCCCCGGCGCCACCTCCCCACCTACCGCACCCCAATTGGCTGAAGCGAACAGCGCCTCTCCGCCATTCACAGCATACGTAGTTACACCGCAATCTGATTGGCCGCTCCCACGGTATTGTGGGTAGAGTAGACTCAGCCAAGGGAAACTACAAGTTCCAGAACGCGCGGCTTCCTCTCCTCAACTGCATGATGGGATATGTAGTCTCGGTGGGTGAGTCTATGGGCTTTAAGAGGAGCACGGCTTGTACGCTCGACTCCGTAGTTTGTTGGCCATTAGGATCCAACGGTGTCTTGCATTTTGTACCTGTCGTCCATTGGCCGCTTGCATGCAGCTGGAACACTGCATGCTGGGTTCCGTAGTCTCTGTGAACCCCTAGAAATATTGCATGCTGCTACCTGTAGTCTCCGCAGTCCGACTCCGCAATCCGCATGCTCCAACTCCTGAGGTTTGACAAAGACAGATAAATGGGCTACATCTAGGCGGGAGTGGGCCTCTGTGGATAACCCTGATATGTACGGGGCATTACTACTTTTATTGAAAATATCATGCAGGGCAATTTGTGCTACAAAAAGCTTAAGTGCAGCCAGTCTCTCCATGTACTGCAGAGTTCTGATGTGCTCCCGTTAAAGTGAATTGCGATCATAGCACAAGTAAAGGAAGGCACAAGCATTCAATGTCCCTTGTCCAGCTGTACAGAAAGTGGAACAAAATCACTGGTGTCTTAGAACCAAACCTGACACAAAGAGTGCACTGTGAAACTAGAACATAACCAGTAATCTAATTTTAAAGTCTGTCACTTTGCAGATTTAAGGCAAAATAATTTGAAATATTTGTTTAAAGACCAATGTCAACTAAACAAACAATAACTGCAGCCAGACATGTTTTACCTGTGTTTCTATTATTAATTTCAATTTTAAAAATAAATATTTTCACAAATCATATTTACTTTATACTATTTATGCTTTTTGTTTACTTCTGCACTTATACAATGAAAAGTTTCAAATTTGAAACTGACAAGAAACAATCAGGCACTTTTCCTGCTACAACCATTGCAGGAAGATGTTAATTTCTTTAAAAACAGTTTGCATTTTTGTTTGATCTCTTTTTTATTTGTGGAAAATTTGTAATTTTTTAAGGTTTTATAAAACTTGTTTTATCAGCATTTAACTTTGCAGCTAAATTTAAATTAACTCTTTAATCCAATGCCCATGTGTTCCAAATTTTGAAAAGATGAGGCCCCCACCCCTCGACCTTAGGGAATATGAAACCAATTATGCCCTTCTTGCAACCTTATGTTGTGCTGATAGAGGCCTACCCATCTTAATGTATACATCTTCTGCACCCTCACAACTAGTTCTTCATAGAAACACTTATGTAGATTTTCATAATATATTTCTTTCCTTTCTTACATGATTTTGTGAGTAGTGAAATAGTTGACAATATTAACATATAAAGTATCACTGACATTTCAGTTAACAGCCATTGAAAAGAATAGAGTAGTCCGCACCTCAGGACTTAAAGAAATATCCACATGATTTTGCGGAGAGCCTTATCAGTTATGCCCACTTCAAATTTTGAATTTTTTTTTTTGCAACCCTGATATCTAGAGACAATTCTTTTTAATGAAAGTTGAGGCGCTGGACAAGTAAGGGACCTAGATGTGCCTCCTGCACTTCCTAGTCCCCACACACACCCACACCCCCTCCACCAGTGATAAGTCTTACACATTGAAAAATATTACTTTACTCATCGGTCAGTGTGTTGGGTATAACAATTCCAGCAATCCTATTAAACTGCATTTTTCTATCTTATGTGTGGTGTTAGAACTGAGTAACACATACATAACCTTTGAAAGTTATGAATAGGGTTCTTTCAAGAGAAAAATAGGGATGCACTTTTTAATTCAGTTAAAATAAAATGGACGAAGAGAGCTGTTGCAGATTCAGGGTGAACTGCACTTTTGATCCCTCCTCCTCGTCTTTCTTGAGGGCACCTACTTAAGGTTTCAGGCTCCAGTCATCATCTCTCTTGGGTAGAGACCCACATCTCTCTCCCTTCAGACTAGGGGTCTAGGCTTGCTATCCCTCTGCATCTCATTGTGATTTCCTCAGCAGTTCTGTCTAAGGCCCAGCAACTGTAGTTAACCTTTCTCCAAGCTGGTGCTACAACAGTGTACATCAGTTACCAACCAGCCTTCACACAGCAAAATACATTTATTCTTACAATAAAATAATTACAGAAAAAACATACAAAAACAAGAAGCAGATTTAAACACACTAAACATACCAGGAGTTACCCATCAGTGTTGTGCAGCCATATTAGGCCAAAGTTTTTCCAGTCTTTCCCCAAGAATTGATCCCCTCCGTTGGAAAGAACATCCTATCTGTGCTGGTCTAGATCACCTTTTTATGCCAAAAAAAACCCTTTGACTGAAAACCCAGTTTGAAACAGCATTTGCAAGACTCCCATGGGTGGTGCAACCTGAGTGACTCACTTTAATCACTCCCATTTTTATTTCTTAAAGGAACCATGGAAATCTTCCCACCCCATACAATAGCCTACAGTGATGCCTACATAAACCATTTGTAACCTTAATACAACATGGTCCCTCAAGATACTACAGGCAGTTAAATATGTCAGAAGAGCTTTTAGAAGGGTCAGAACAGAAAAAAAATGGTTTTTTTTGCTACAAAATACTACTATACATATAGATCCGATCAAACATGCATTCATGCCATTTGTCACCAAATAAAAGCAAGAATTTTATTCTTCAGCAATACTTTAATGGATGTATAAATCATCCCAAGCAGGGATGTATTCACTAGTATTCCGAAAAAAGGATGAGTTGAACCAGGCTTCCTGTGGTACAAACCCAGTGTCACACCATACCAATGAGCCGTATAGATGCCGAGTGGACAACGTGCTTTGCTTTTCTGTGCACCAAAACCATGACTAGTGAAAGGCAGGGAGGCATTCATTTTAGCCCTCAGATTTACCTCTTGTTAAGATCACAATATGAAGAGAGGTATTTCCATGGATTTAAAATAAACCACTCACTGGCTTTTAAAAAAAAAATCATTATTCTTGGGCCGCGCTGGAAATCCAAACACAACAGCACCCAGCGCTGGAGGAGACCCAACCACGGCGCCCCCCAGCGAAGGGGCAGAAACGCAGCTGATCCCATAGGGGTCAGCCTGCAGGCGGCAAAGACCGGACGGATACTGGGCCCGCAGGGAGCCTGGGCACAGCGTTACCCCGGCCTATAGGGGTTTTTTGTCCTTGACTCCTTCATTGGGCCCAGCAGCAGAAGCCGTACGTCAGCTGCGCGCAGGATTCCCGAGCCCGCGCGCACGCTGAGCGGCCAATCAGGACTCGCCGCCTCGGAAAAGTCGTCATGGGATTGGCTCTTGGCAGGGGCCCTTCAATCACGAGCCTGGGCAGGTGGCCGCACCCCTGGATGGAGAGCGAGTCACTCCGGAGGTCGGCTGCTGCCGCCGCCGCCGCCGCCGGTTGGGCCCCTGCGCTCCATTCCCAGAACGAGGGGCAGGTTAGGTCCCGCCTCTCGCAGGCGCGGCGGTGATTGGTCAGTGCCGTGTCTGTGCGGCACGGGATTGGCTGTGCGGAGGGGGCGGAACTCGAAGCGGAACCTCCTGAGCCGCTGCTGCAACCGGCCGGAGTGGGGCTGTCTAGAAGTTGCCGGTGATCGGCGTGGCGTGAGCGCGGAGGCCTGCCCTGGAGCTGCCGGTGATCGGCGTGGTGTGAGCGCGGAGGCTTGGCCTGGTTGCACAGCGAGCGAGCGAAGGTTTGTGCTGGGCGCTGCCGGCCGGTTGCATGGATTCCCCTCCCGGGAGGGTCAGGCGGCGCGCTCGCGGGAAGCAGCCCCGGGACATTAGGGTCCGGAGCCACAAGCGGCAGGGGCGGGTACCGGTGCCAGGGGCGGGCAGGTCGGATCCGAGCTCAGTCTGACGTGCCGACCCCACAGGCTCTCCCTCGTGCTGGGCAGCCGGGCTCTGTATCCTCTGCCCTGCTCCCCCACCACAGGCGCCTCCTTAGCCTGCTCCCAGGCCTTCCGCCCCTAGCCCCTCTCCGAGTCTCCCTGTCCTGGGGGGCGGATCTTTAAGGTCAGGCGAACTGGCGGAGGGGGTGGGTAAACTCCGCACCGGAGGCTCCTCGGAGGATGTGCTTGGGGATCCACTGCTTCCCTGGGCCGAGCCGCCTCTCTCGCTGACGGCGCTTCCACGGGACCCCGCCCTTACGAGTAACTGTTAGCACCGGGAGCGTCAGCAGCTTCTGCCCTCCCATAGTGCGACCCTGTGTGAGCCGTTGCGGAGCCTATCGGTGCTAGTAACGCAACGTGTAGCCTCGATCGACGCTCTGGAGCCTGCTTCATGTTTGCCTTTCTTAGCAGTGGGCAGGACGGCAGAGTAGAAATGGACTTTACATGCCGATCCGGGGAGCACCTGCGTCAAGCATGGCTGTTGCTGTTACAGCTCCAGCCTTAAGATGAATGAGTAGGCTTTAGTACAGGGATGCAGACCAGTTGGCTTACTTAATTCCTCTTGCTTCTTCACATACTGGTATTACAGAGAGTTCTGTGTCACTGTGTAGGCGGAGGGGGATGATGTGGTTGCTGCCATAGAGATCTTACAATTAAATCAGATGCAAGTACAATATTGTAGGTAACTGTTATTATTAAAAAATAATCTTGGGTTAACCTCAACAAGTTTATTAGGAGGGCTTTGAACCAAGGAAGGAAGATAAGAGTCCCCAAGTAGGGGATTGCAAGCTCAGTCATTTTTCCTGTCTGAGAACATCTGGTATCACGTATGCACATGTGTGTTTCTAAGACACCAGTGTGTGATTTTTTGTTTTGATTTGTTTTTTCCAGTTTGCCATAAGTAGGCACTACATGTAAATACATCTAGCACGATTCAGGTCTGGAATCCAGGTGACTTGAGATTCATAACAGCATATGATGAAGGCTTTCACTAGCTTGACTTCAGTCCAGCTTGGTATTGACCTCAGTCATTACTAAAGTCATTGCAAGTGGAAAATGATCCTGGAATGTTTTTTATGATCTTACAACATGGTGTGATGGTAATTTATAAACTATTATTTAATTGTAGAAATTGAATTGTAGTTCTAATGTCTCTGAAAAGACATGATCAAATGCACTCGAATGCAAAGCAAGAGCATGGGATCTCTGTTTATTGACATCTGATAACAAAGTTTAGATCTCTGATAGAATCATAGAATTGTAGGAGTGGAGGGGACCACGAGAGGTCTTCTAGTCCAGTCTCCTGCACTCAAGGCAGGATTAAGCTTTATCTTAAAAAATCCCTGACAAGTGTTCGTGTAACCTGCTCTTGAAAAATCTCCAATGATGGCGATGCCACAACCTCCCTAGGCAATTTATTCCAGTCTTCCAGTTTATTATCTACCCTGATAGGAAGGAAGTTTTTTCTAGTGTCCAATGTAAACTACTCTTGCTGCAAGTTAAGCCCATTGCTTCTTGTCCAATCCTCAGAGGTTAACAAGAACAATTTTTCTCCCTGCTCCTTGTAACAACTTTTTATATACTTGAATACTGTTATCATGTCTCCCTTCAGTCTTCTCTTCTGCAGACTAAACAAACTTAGGTTTTTGGTTTTTTTTCCCCAATTTGCCCTCAGAGGTCAAGTTTTCTAGACCTTTCTCCAATTTGTCCACATCTTTGCTGAAATATGGCACCCAGAACTGGATACACTATGCTAGTTGAGGCCTAATCAACATGGTGTAGAGTGGAAAAATAATTTTTTGTGTCTTGCTTACAACACTCCTGCTAATACATCCCAGAATGATGTTTGCTTTTTTGCAACAGTGTGACATTGTTGATTCATATTTGGCTTGTGATCCACTATGACCCCAGATCCCTTTCTGCAGTACTCCTTCCTAGGCAGTTATTTCCCATTTTGTATGTATGCAACTGACTTAAATTGCTTTTTTTTAGCTAGCAAGATATGACACTATCATTCTTCTTTGAGGTACAGTAACATAACTTCTTTATAAAACAGAAGCATAACTATTTAATATAAATGTCTTACTGTTTTGAATATATTACAGTGCTTGCTTTTACTGGTTGGTGTCTCTGTCTGGAAACTGGAGCATAGACAAACTCTAAGACTGTTACCCTGGTGCTCAACTATAAATAGATCCTAGTAGAGGCTGTGTAATCTCTGATTACCAGTAGGGATGTAAAATGTTGTTTAACTAAACAACCAATAAGAATTATCATTTAAATGATATATTTTACATCCCTAGCTCCAGTATGTGGTGTGATGTGCTTCCCCACTGAGTGGCGCCAGCCCGGGGAGGAGGCAGGATACTAGGATCGCCCCCTACTGAGCGCACTCTGTGGTGGCTGCACCACTGGGGCAAGTGGGGAGAATGTGGGGGTCCCCAGGGTGTATGGCTGTGGCTGCTGCTTCTCTGCCATGGAGCTCTCCCCTGAAGGGAGCCAGCTGTGCTGGGGAGGTCACTGTTCTGCCAGCACAGCAAGACACACACCAGAGGGGGGAGGGGCAAACTCTGCCCAGGCCATGCTCCAGTGGCTGGGGCAGGCTTTGTCTGCCAAGCGCGTGGGGCAGAGGGGACGGGGCTATGGGCGCGCAAGCTGGAGTGGGGAAGTGCCTCCGCCCGGTCTTTCCAGTCATGCTTTGCCTCACTTCGCCCTGGGCGTGGGGCCTGCTGCCCCCCAGCTTGCAGGAGAGGGCAATAAGGCACCTCCGTGCCCTGCCCATCCCCTGAGCCCAACTGCCCCCTTCCCCCATGCTTATGTCCCTGCCCCAAGACTGGGGCCACCATCCATGCCTGCCTGACCCCCCAGATCCTTCACTTGGACGAACCTCAGCCACTGCCTCCCGGCTCACTGCGGCACCAAACCCCTGAGCTGCCAGGGCTCTCCCCGAATATGTGTGCATCTCAGCCCTTCCCCCACATCATCCCTCCCTGCAACACCCTGTCCCCACTCACTCCCCATGTGCATGGCCCCCTTCCCCCAATGCAGTGAACAGTTCAACGGTTTACGCAATTTGTAAATGGTAAGACTACTACTTACCAGTTAACCGTTTGCTGTTTTACATCCTTACTTACCAGTCATGTCACTCTTCATAAATATCTAGTCTGCACTAATTTGGGAAAGGGATAGTTTTCAAGCTGGTCCTACACTTAAAAGATTCTTGATGGCTCTTCAGTATACCACTGCTGTGATAATGGATTATGTTGGTTTTTTATTTTGTGTGAAATCTTGTTCTTTCTGTTGATTCTTTGACACTCAGTCTGGTCTACACTTAAAATGTAGGTCAGCATAGCTCCTGTGCTCAGGAGTGTGGGGGAAAATGCTCACCCCCGAGTGCTGTAACTGTGTAGACCTAACTACACTAGACTAGTATAGTCACAGCTATGTTGATGGAAGTATTCTTCTGTCGACCTAGCTATTGTTTCTTAGAGGCGATATTCCTACAGCAATGGGAAAACCCCATCTGTTGATGTAGGCTGTGTCTACACTACAGGGTTATGGTGGTATAGCTATGGAGCTGTAGCTATGTTGCTATAATTTCAGTGGTAGACATGGCCTCTGTATACTTCCTTTTATAGGTGTCACTTCATCAGATGTTGTTAGGCCATGTGCCAGCATTACTGACTGTGCAGACGTGCATTCCTGCTAAAGTGGGTAAACCTGATTTTTAAGGTGTCTGTTTTAAAGGGAAACTGCTTATTTCAAGGTCACTTGTTTCCTCTTAATCTTGTACCTGCAAGTAACACCTCCATTCTCTATAATGGATTAGAGAGGTTTTCCTCTGTTTTTTCCTTTTTTCTAGTTTGTGCATTTGACACCACTTTAATCCATTTATTATATTTGTACAGTTACTTCTGTTGCCTGTATAGCTTTTGCATAAAAGGATGGGCGCGGGAGTTTTTTAAGGAAGAAAACTGGCACTTTCACTTAAAAAGGTGGAAAATGACAACAATGGACATGGACTTAGACAGATAAAAGACTTGAAGCTACTTTTAAAAAAATGTGTCTACTTTAAGTTGATCATGTCCCTTTTTTAATTTTTTTTCTTCCCTCCACTGAAAGTCTTGGTTGAGTGTTTCATTTTCACTTTTCTCCACAGCACATTGTTTTCTGTTGGAATCTGAAAAGTGCTTTTAGATTTACTCCACTAACTCTTAGGGAAATAATACTGATTATTTACTAATTTGCAGATCAATCTCGGATATAAAAATGTTGGATAATGTATACTAGACAAATGCAAGTGTGAAAAATGGGGGAAGGGAAGTATAGGAAGGCACGTGTGAGAAATACAGCACTCCTTATTTCTGGGGAGTAGAAGTGTGTGCTGAAATTCATGCCAGGATAGGATCAATGAATGTTGTGCAGTTTTCTGGCTATACATGGTTCTGTAAAGGAGGAGCTCTGAGATTTACCTAGTTGAGGCGGGATATTAATCTTCACTGCTACTCTCCCAATTTCTGTTGGGAGTCTTCCTTCCATATGACTGCTTGCTTATGGCTTTCACAATCCAAAGTAATAAGGACAAAGTGTTGCATAGTACAATAGTGATACTACAGTATTTTGAATTATTACTGTAAATATAAAGGAGAAATTGACGTTGTTGTCAGTATCTGCAGTCCCCAAGGTTGTAAATACTCTTTTAATCAAACTGACCAGTCTCTTCTCACTTGCTTGGGGAAATTAACAGCAGCAGTTACTGAATGATTTTGTTTGCTAGCTTAATACTTAAAAGCTAGAAATTTTTAAAATGAACACCAAGTATTCAGAAACAGGTTGCTTGAGTTTCTTCTCTCACCAAGGATAAGTTGAGTGGATTCTTGCAGTGCATTATTTTTATTTTTGAGGCACTTGGCAAATCTACATTTGGAAGGTGACCCTCACTTGGTCAGCCTGATAAGTATGCCTGCATTAAATATTGTCCACATCTGTATTTTCAGTAGAAAAGATAGCACAGGTTTTCTATCTTAAATAACTTTTTTGTTCTTTATGATAACATCTTGAAAATTTTTTGAGCACTTACTCTTCTTTCAGCCAACATCTTACTTAGTCTTAATGTTTTTATAACCTCTATTTGCTCAGGGTTAGTCTAGTGTTGTAAAGGGGTACTCTGTATTAGCATGCAGTAACCTCAAATGGGTTTTCATGCTTTAAGGGCTCTGATTCTATTGATGTAAGTGGTACAACTTCCGTTAACTTCTGTGAGAGCCCGATCAAGACCTCCTTCAACAGGGAATTAAGGGCTGTGGAATTGGTGCCCTCCCCCCTAGAATGCCTTATTAAGTATTTAGACCAGTGATACACAGACTGAGGATCAAGAGTTGCAAGTGGCTCTTTGCAGCACATATTAAAACACTGCGATTTAATTAACCAATCAGGATGGTTTTACTATGTTAACCAGTTGTAGGTGATAAAATAATACCTGGTCAGTCATTTTGCTCTGAGCATAATAAAAAAACCAGTAAAAGAAACAATGAATTCACACTGCTGTGGGTCTTTTGGGTAATACTGATTGCAAATTTGGCTCCTTGAACCACTGAAGTCTGACTGCCACTGATCTAGACATTGCTTAAAATCCATGTGGCTTACACCCAGAATTATGAATAATCAAATTCTCTAAATAGCTCTGCTGTAGAATAGTTTTTTGTTCTTGGCAAGAGATTGTTCTGTCAAACTTAATCTTGTGGTAGTGAGGAATTCAGTCAAACCAGCTTTTTTTTAACCTCGTCTTAAAAACACCCAAAACTTTAGAGCCAGGTTCTTGCTAATAACATAGTCCATATGGAAACTTGGCATCGGAGTTGTAAACTGTTCAAAAACATGTTTGTAATTGAAACACTGGCAGTTCTAACTGTTGTGGTGCTTGCAGGCATTCTCATGTTTCTTCTAATCCCCTGATTTGACCATATTTCCTGCATATCATTTCTTTGCCATTATTTAAACTTTTTTTTTTTTTCTTTTGAAGGGTAGCTAAGGAATCTTATTGGCTTCCGACAAATCAGTATTTATAGTTCAGACTACAATATTCCTGTTGTTCAGAATGATTCAGTGCACTTAGACTCTGCATTTGAGCTGTCTGATGAAGCCAAAAATGATCCTGAATCTACAGTGGTAACTGATGGTCCTTGAATGGCAGCACAAACGCTTTAGCTATAAAAGAAGAGGCTTGGGTTGTACTTCTGTTCATCTTCTCCTCTGGCCTTTGACACAAACTTAAAAGCTTTCTGTCTTCACAGAAAGAGCTTTTAAAATAGTTTCATAATGAATAAATTAGAAGTAGCATGTATGAAGTGATGAAGTGAACTTGAAATCTAGTCAACTTAAAAAATGTTTTCAGATCTCACACCTGCTCTTGACTTCTGCTCTCTTATAGTTTTACAATCATTTTCCCTGGTTTTTTTTTTTGTCTTTTCTCCCCTGTTGTATGAAAAAGCCCCTCTCCCCCTCAGAAATTGAGCTAACAATCACAAAACAACAGAGTGACCCAGTAAACAAGATTGGGAGGAGAAATACTACTTTCCTCTTAATTTTGTTTATAGTAGTCTTAGTTGTTACAATTATGAGGGAAGGGATTTGACAGAAATTATTTTTAAGATGATGGTGTCCAAAATCCCATTTGCTGTTTAAAGATGTTCCATAATGACCCTTGCTCACTTACTAATGATTAGACAGCCATTCTGCCATGGAAACATTACCACATTCTGCAATAGCAGTTTTTAATACATTTTTTTTTTTTTAAATGTAGAACCTGTTTTAGAATAAGTGGGATTTGGATGTCTATAGTGAGAGAACTAGGAACAGTTGTTGCTGAAAATGTGCTGCTTTCAGAGACCGTTTCTACTGATTGTTGTTGGAATGTGTGTAACTGTTGGACTTCAAGAAAGCCTTTTATATTGTTCCTTTTCTGTTTCAGAGGGACTATGGAACCTCAGCAGCCCTGTAGGTTTGGAAGGTTTAAATACCAGTTTGTGAAGACTTTTTGCTACTCCAGATGATCTGCTGGATTAAACGTGTGATTAGGATGGTTTTTGAGCAAGTTGGACTAAACATGGAATCAGTAAGTGTTTCAGCTTCATTGAAATTCTATCAAGTTGAAATATTTCAAATGTAATCCATTTAAATGTGTAGTTCACACTGTCTCCCACACTGAGAGCACACTGGGACTATATTTTAAAATTTATGCAGTGTTAGATTAATAATGCAAGAATGATACCAACTTGATTGACAGAAAGTTATGAAATCTAATGCATAGATATATGATCATCGGTGTTATATAAAAAGTTAAAATAGGCTGTTTTGTTCCTGCTGGCTTTAATGACAAAACATAATTTATAGTGTAATACTGCCATTCAGGATGCATGAAAAAAGGGGTTTGTAGGCTGGCGTTCAGGCTCTGATGCCCTGGAAGGTGAGTGTGTGCAAGCCTTAGCCAGAACATCTACATGATTATTTTTACTGCTGTAGCATGAACTTGAGTCTGTAGAAGTGAGCACTGGGACTTGCTGCTGCAGGTATGTTTTTGCCATGTAGATGTACCCATAGTCTGTTCAATAACACCCCTTTCTCCCATTCTAGGAGGTCCTAGAGCTCTGCTGCCTTCAACTATCCCCAAACCTTTCCTTACCTCAAGGGAGCGGTAATGGGGAAAGAGACCATTCTTGACCATGTGTTGCACATGTTGTCAATAAGCCAGCTGGCCAACCACACCATATTCTTTTTCCCTTTGCCTCTATTCCCCTCCCCGTATATCTTTCCTGTGTTTCATTGTAATCTTTCTTTCCTTTCTCTTCTTCCAGGAACCTGGAATATATTCTTATTCATGCCCATAATTTCCAGGCCACCCACCACAAAACTAATGTGATCCTGGTTGTGTTGTCTCTGCTGCTCTTGTTGAAGGCTGTGCTATGTGCAAGAGTCTGATGGGAAGCAGAAAGGAGTGTATGCACTTCTTGACTCCCTGCCTTGCCCAGCACTGTAGCCCTTCCTTTGCCTGCTCAGCAGAAGCAGCCGATCAAAACTAAAACTGTTGCACGGCAACCATTTTCCTATTAACACTGTTGGGAGCCATTGTCAACAGGAGCAGTAGTTCAGGTGCAGTCCTCCCCTGTGAGACCTACATATTCTTCCACTTAAATCTTAAATGCAGAGGGAGGGTGGGAAAGGCAGATTTGCAATCATGTGCTGTATTTAAATCCATATATAACCAGATTATTGTAGGATTGATGACCCTTTTGTCAGGAGAGCTAGCAAGCTGAAATTATAAAACAAGTTTACATGACATAATTAGTACTTTATGATGATCTAAAATTAAAGATTAGAGAATAGGAACATACATTCATACCGGACACCAGTTCTTTGAACATGAAACTGAGATGTACAGCAAGAGAAATCCTGAGCAACCTCACTGAATACTATACATCTTCTCAACAGTTTGGACTATTAACTGTATTGACATAGTTATTGTCATTTTTCCCTTGGGTCCTGTTCTTTTAAATAACATTCTTAGTATGGGAAGAATAGCTCCGGTTTCTTGGTTCCTCCCTCCCTATAGCAGGCTTGTCGTAACACAATTACATTTCCAAACACCAAGTGTTATGGATATTAATAACATTTCTGATTTGGCGGGGGGGGGGGAAGGAATTGAGGCAATGAAGTCACCTAGCCTGCTTGCTTCCCCTTATCAGCTGCTGATTCTCCCTCTCCCCCAACTATACAGCACGTTCAGATACATTCTAATTTTGAATTACTTCCATTGATTGAATAGACTGTAGTCTAGACTGCACAGTTAGAGAAAAGCAATAAACTTCTTCTCATTATTCTTTGTTATACTGCCTTTGGGTATCCTAAACAATTTCTCGTTTTCTAAGGTCAGCTCTCTTTTTCTCAGAATCCTGAGTTTGTACTGATATGCTACTTGGCAGAGATCCATTCTCAATGTGCCTAGAGACCTTTCTGATTTGAGTTGATACCCTTAGGTATTAATAGTGCAGTATAGATGAAAGTATTAGGAAAACATTTTTCACTAGGAGGGTGGTAAAGCACTGGGAATGAGTTACCTAGGGAGGTGGTGGAATCTCCATTTTTGAGGTTTTTAAGCTGTGGCTTGACAAAGCCCTGACTGGGATAATTTAGCTGAGGTTAGTCCTGCTTTGAGCAGGGGGTTGGACTAGATGACCTCCTGGGGTCCCTTTCAACTCTAATATTCTATGAAAGAATAGCTATACTATGTTACTTTGATATCTGACCTAAATTTAATGAAGACAGGACAGGACTGGACTACATATCATTCCAATGACCGCATTAATGTTTCATCTTAAGCAGGTAGACAATGTAATTATTGAGTCCATAATTGTGTAGTTTTTGCAGGGGTACAGTTCAAATGTTAAAACATGCATAGTATACACTGCATGCAAATTTTCACTATAGTGAAAAAAGTCATGGAGCAGGAAAACTATGCTTCACAATGAAAATACATTAATATGTACATCTTGTGTACAGTTTCTAGTATAAAGACTGCTCTTGTACACCAATGGTTATAGTCCTTTTGTATGGCATAAACTCACTGCCAATATGATGATCTGTATTTAATGTATCAAAATGTCAGACTTCTATATGTTGAGAGACTTGTAACTAAATTTCATACATCTTGCTGGTCCTCAGTCTGTCAGCCCTCCCAAATGAGGACTGTGTCTGCAATAATGGCGACAATCTTAGCTTTCTTTGCTGGGTGATCCTCCAACAGGGTGTTGAGTTTGCTTGCATTTGTATGCTCCCAGGAATCCAAGCATGATTGGTAGGTTTAAATTTACATCCGTCAACGTAGACTACTGTAAAGAACTCAAAGAAGATGCCACACCACAATTCACACAGAAATGTAAAGATATAATCCAATCCTTTCCCCAGACCAATCCAAGAGAAACTCTGCAACCCTATAAATTCACCCCGGGGGATTATGCTTCCCAAGATATGCAAACAAGGGAACCCAGGCAAACTTCTCATATGTAGCCCTGGCACCCTTTCTGAAAGATTATCAGGACTCCTAAAAACCATCCTCAAACTACTCCTCACACAAAGGGCCAGTTTCCTCCAGGACACAACTGACCCTTTTTTGGCCCAATCCTCCAATTTGTCTAGGTCACTCTGTACCCTATCTTGACCATCCAGTGTATCTACCTCTCCCCCCAGCTTAATGTCATCTGCAAACTTGCTGAGGGTGCAATTCACCCCATCCTATAGATCATTAATAAAGATGTTGAACAAAACCAGCCCCAGCACCGACCCCTGGGGCATTTCACTTGTTACCAGCTGCCAACTAGAAATTGAGCTGTTGATCACTACCCGTGATCAATTGAAATTGAGCCTGATGATCTAGTCAGCTGTCCATCCATCTTATAGTCCATTCATCCAACCAACCCATACTTCAACTTGCTGATAAGAATACTGTGGGAGCCTGTATCAAAAGCCTTGCTAAAGTCAAGGTATATCATGTCCACTACACCCCCCCCCCCACCCCCAAATCCACAGAGCTAGTCATCTCATTATAAAAAGCAAACAGGTTGGTCAGACATGACTTGCCCTTGGTGAATCCACGCTGACTGTTCCTGATCACCTTCCTGTCTTCCAAGTGCCTCAAAATGGATTCCTTGAGGACCTGCTTTATGATTTTCTTTTCCAGGGACCGAGGTGAGAAGATTGGCACTATATTTGCCTTTTTCCAATCATCTGGGACTTCCCCCAGTCGCCATGAATTTTCAAAGATAATGGCCATTTCAAAGATAATGTTGTGAGGTTGGGAACACCCACAATCAGACTTTCAGTCATAACAAAGGACGAGCATCAATTGCCACATGAGTAATTAATGGCTCATCAACAACCAGGCCACTATCCCTGGAGACTTCTCAGAGAAGGCATATACGCAATGGGGACTGCTTGACACACACACACACACACACACACACACACACCCCCCCCCACCCCCATGTCACAACAAAGCTCTTTCCAGCAAGCTGGAAAAAAATATAAAAGAGGCCAAGTGACCTCCATCAGTTGGCATCTTCCCTCACACACCTTTCCTCCTCACCCCCATATCAACACCTGGAAGATTGTAAAACAAAGACTTTGGAACTAGGGAGATTTGTCCCAGACTGGAAAGAAAGTCCAGTCTGTATACTGAGGAACTGTATCCTACTTGTACCATCTGTCAGAGTGAGACTGTGCTTGATTCAAATTCTGCTTAGTTTGTAGAACTTCTTATTTCCTTAAGGTAACTAACTCTGACCTTTATGCCTACCACTTATAATCACTTAAAATCTATCTTTCTGTAGTTAATAAACATGTTTTATATTTTACCTAAAACAATGTATTTTGATTGAAGTGCTTGGGAAATCTCAGCTCAATTTACAAAGGCTAATGTGTGTTCACGCCACCCTGAGGGAATGGCAAACTAATGAATGTGAACTGCCCAGTGGAGCCTTGAGCAGTGTAAGATGGTACAGTCCTGTGGTATAGGGCTGGAGCTCTCTATTGATGTTTCATGAGTGACTGGGAAATCATTCATATAACTTGGTTGGGTGTGTTCCTGCCTGTGGTTGTCAGTGTAAGTGCATTGCCTGTCAGAGTGTGTAACTTGACATCAGCATCACCATGTCAGAAGTAGCCCAGATTGGTGTGTTTGGAGGGCTCCAGCAGTTCCACAGTCCAGGTTGCACTCAAGGGACCCCATCAAACTGTCCCAAAGAGCTTTCATTCCAAGGTGAGAGTGAGAATGCGCTTTGAAACACAGAATTAGGGATAATGCAGCAGACTTTTTTCATAAGTATTAAACTCTGCTTTTGTCTGTATCTTGGAAGTCGGTATTTGACCTATTTCAAATTCCTTTTCCACCCCAACTTAATCTCCCTCATCTATAATTTAGCACTTTTTTTTTTTTTTAAAGAAAACTGAGTGTTTCAATGTGTTACTTGAGGTCTGTTACATAGATTATGAACTCCATAGGGCAGAAAACTGTCTTTGAACAGGTACAAATGCTTAAAATCAATTATTTGTGCTGATACAAGCAAGTTAAAGCACGACTTTCAAAATATAGTGTGTGACCAGTACATAGTGTGTCTTCCATGCTACAGAGGAATGTTTACTTTTGGTATGTGTACACTTAAACATTATACAGCACAGATATAGTTGAATTGATCAAATTATCTTTATTGCATCTTAATTGTATATTGGCTAAATGATCTAACAAGTACTATAACAGTTCATCTAATTTTTTTCCTCAGGTGCTTTGGTCAGGCAAGCCTTATGGTTCATCTCGAAGTATTGTAAGGAAAATTGGTACTAACCTCTCTCTTATCCAATGCCCAAGAGTTCAGTTTCAGGTAAGAATTCTTCACAGTTTAAAATGCTTCTTAATTTTTTACATTTTGGTCTAAGGGATTTGTTTTGTGTTAGGGGAATTTAAAGTTGATCTGCAAGTGCATTTAAAACTGAATGTGTAGGTTATGTCTTGGATGCCTCAAATAAGCAGAGTACGCACCTGGTTTATACCAAAGTTAGTTTTTTCTTCCTTCTCTTCACTGACCACCCACGTTTTGCCAAAGTCTAGTCCCTTCAGCTTCTACTCCATCTTGTTACCCCAGTGAATTTACGTTGTTACACCACGAAACTTCCAGCGGACTTCATCATCCAGTCTGTAAGAATGTTAATTTGTAAAATAGCACTGTATGGCTCTTGTGGAGTTTGTCTGTACAATATTCACTGCTTTTAAAACTATGTAATATTTAAAAGAGCCCTACTTAAATTGGCCTGCTCCAGTCTGAAGGTCTGTGGTAGTGGAGCTGTAGTAAACATTGCTATTGCAGTATATGCTAACTCATTACAAAAGTGGGAGTCATCTGGGTTGAATACTAAGGATGTAAAAGGCTCCTGAATGCCTTTATTGTCTGGGGCATTCACCACAGAAGACTACAATTATTGTATGTTGCCCTTTTTTAAAAAAAAAAAAAAAAAAAAAGCCTCTTTAGGACAACTTTACAGCTTGTCATTCTTGCCTGCTTCCTTCAAAAGCAAGAGACTTTTTTTTGGCTACAAGAATAAAAAGCAAACTCCGCTATGACCAAAAAATAAGCAACATCAGAAATGACTTCCAAAACCATATTAAACTGATACTCGGATTTATAAGCCTGGTTTAGTGTAAGGGCAAACTGTGTTTCTTAAGAATGAGTGGAAAGTAAATACATGTTGCCTATACACATGATACAAATTCTTTGGAAGTGAACATGGTAAACAAGATAATGTGAGCTTTGTTTTTTTTTTAATAAAGACTTGAACTGTGTAGGTGACAGAAGAATGTGTCAAATTCTGTGCTGGGCTCTGAATTGTGCGTTCCTAATGTGAACAGATAAGTAGTAGGGGTGTTAGTAAGGACATAAACAAGAGGTGGTTATTTCCTCCTCCTTACGTTATAACATAGGAAGTCTTTCTGGAACAGATAGAAAATACAGAAACTGCTACATATGCTTTCTTAAACTCTGTTCTGAATAGTAAAGAAAAGTTTCCAAATAGGAAAATTTGGAGGGGCTGAAATTCTTGAATTGAAGAAAAATACCATCAGACTTTTTTGGGAGATGTGGGGAGAGGAGAAGGATTCGTGTAGAAAATTTGAAGGTTGGGAAACTTCCATTTTAAGGCTAAGTCATTTTAAACAAATGTAGGCTTTTCACTACTTAAAGTATATTTATTCCCTTCTAACTTTTCTTTAATAGCAGAAGATTGAATTTCATGTGTGGTGATGTTAGGATGATCTCCCTTTGCTCTTAAAGAGAAATTGTTTCCTTTCCATTCTGTTAGCCAGATAACTTCCTTTTTTTGTAGTGTGAGAGGAAACCCTGTGTCTTGTGTACTTGTAAGAAAACAATACGATGCCTGTAGGATCTCTACCTAGATTTTCCTGGTGCTTTTATGAATAAAATATCAATATCTCAATCTAAATTTTGGATTATTATTAATGAAGTATTTGGCGTTTCCCAGGCATTTGGAGGAAAAAGTATTTCAGGAATAAAGTCATGTAAGTTTAAAATTTTGTATTCACTTTCAGAATATAAATTTAATTATGATAATACAGGAGATGAAAGAGGATGATCATCTGAAGAAGTAGAAGCACAACTATTCTAGTGAACTGACTTTGAAATCTTATAAATATCTAAGTTTTAGTCAACAAATTAAAGCTTCTAAATCCCATTAAAACTGTTTGTTTGTTTAAAGCACTGTACACACAAGTATTGTTTCTATGCGTTTGACTCAGAAGTTGGAATTTTAAATGTGCTATTATTCAGCATCTGTCTTGACTGTTTTTCCTTTTAGATTATCACTATTCTGAAACCTTCCTATAGATGTCTCTCTTCCTTTTTTTTCTTTCCTGCTTGCTTTAGCTATAGTATGAAAGGACCTTGCATTGAACCTGCTGTAAGTTAGCTTATTTTTTTTAAATTACTTGCTTCAGACATTAGTGCATGCCTATAATCAGTGTTTCTTAACTCCAGCTGAGAACCATCTATTACTACCATATTCATACCTGCTTTACCACAAGCGCTTCATTCCACCAGTCTAAAACAACAGACTGACATACCTTTGAAGGCTTAATATTTTAAGGGCTAGCTATTGCAATAGCTTTCCTTTCTATTGATCTCTGAGGATCTTGTGGTAGTGATGATTGGGATTATAAAACCATGTAATGGCAGATGCAGTTGACTTTCCATATTTGTACAAGAGGCTCTCACTATTCAGTAACCTATAGCGTAGCAGCTTAATAATGCATGTACTATATAAAGCATGCATGAAACTGTAAATCACTTGCTGTAAAAGAGAGGTATGTATAAGTGGGACAGTGTCTGGCTCACTCATTCTGTACTGTTTCGTGACTGTAGTTGAGGAGTAACACAGGTTGGGGCTAGGCCTAATACAGAGGAGCTATGCAAGCTTCCTCATCCATCTCCACCAATGCCCTTAAATCCACTACCCTTCAGTTGTAACATTCTAGTCCTGTCTTTTTTATGTGCAGTAACAATTCCCAGCTGTGCTGCATTGTCTGCCTTTGTCAGACATGCATCCAACAGGGGAGTAAGTTGAGTTTGCTGAATTTTTTTTGACCTATCAGAGTATTCATCCAAGGCTTCCCAAGTGAAAGGCTAATGTTCAAACCCAACAGACATGGCTGTAGATGTACAGTTAACTTGCTCAAAAAGTTTATTCTCAGTGTTTGTTCAAATATCCCAAGGTGTTTGATTCCAGACAAATAAGTCTTTATTCAGAACTTTCTAAGCTTCAAAACCTTTAGATGGTATTTCTCCAGTCCCTTCAGCCATATCTTGAGTGAAGGCAAAAAGTGATTGGGATTGTGCAGTGTACTTAATTTCTACTGGGGGGATTGTTTTGAGAGGCATCTGTGAGCAGAGGGATGGGGATTCTAGTAATTCCAGCAGATATGTCCAAATACTATGCACTTAGGTTATGTTTACACTTGACACTAGGTGTATGATTCCTAGCTTGCATACACATACTCCTGCTAGCTCTCATTGAGCTAGTGCACTAAAAATAGTAGTGTAACCACAGCAGGGGCAGCAGCAACATGGACTAGCCATCTCTAGTACATACTCACAGGAGAGCCTGTACTTCAGGGCGGCTAGCTTGTGCTGCCGCAGCTACCCTACTAGCTTTCGTTCTCCAGCTTGATGAGAACAAATGCAGTATGTCTACGCAAGCTGGGAATTGCACCCCAAACTCCAAGTGCAGACATAGCCTTCAATGGGTTGAGAGCTGAGGAGAAAAGCCTGAGACCACTGCTCAAAGCTGGATCTTCTTTTCTGGCAGTAGCAGTGTGCTGCCCTCCCTGGCTCAACTCCTGCTAGCTAGTGTCCTGTAGAAGAGATCAGGAGAGGAATTGGCATGGGCCTCTTGCTCTCTCTCCTATCTAGCTCATACATCCTAGCACTTGCCGGGAGATGCCTATCAGCTCCCTGGTTCCTCACTGCTGGCAGGGCTGGATTAACTCTCCTCTGGGCCCCGGGGCTATTAGATTTTGTGGGGCCTCTGTATACAAGTCTTTTTCCTAATTTAAAACAAAATGATCATAATTATGGCATATTAATGCTATACTAAACTTGCCTTTTAATTAACCTAAAGCTGTTCTGTGGTTTACATTTCAGTCTTAAAACATGTAAAACAGGGTTCGGCAACCTGTGGTACATGAGATGATTTTGAGTGGCACACTCACTCATGCTGGGCCTACGTCATGTGGGAGAGGGGCGGTGGAAAGGGGCAGGGCCGGATGTGGGGTCGGCCGCCACGCAGAGCTGCTGGGGGCTGGGAGCAGCTCCTGGCCAGGGCACTGGACCCACGTCACGTGGGAGAGGGGTGGAGGGGAAGGGATGAGGATTTATTTTTGCAGGGCCTCCCTTAGCCCGAGGCCCTGGGCTGCAGCCCCTAAAGCCCCTGCGTTAATCCAGCCCTGACTGCTGGTGATGTCAGAACAGTGACCCAGACTCTGTCTTCAGTCAGAAAGCCACAGAAGAAGCTGGAGAAGTCGGGTATAGCTTGAAAACTTGTTTAATGCTGATGTAATACAGTGTAAAATAAGGATTCTTGGAGGTGGATTATGCATTATTTTACATCTTTCATTTAAAGACTTGCTCATGCCTCATACAAAGCTTTAATTGAAGTTTTCTGAGAGTGAGCTAAATCTGATACTGCAATTTTTTCTTGTCTAGACATCCAAATCATCTCTGATGTTGCAGTTAGCTGTTATGGAGAGGATTGAAATGTTAAGGTGATTGGAGAGAAGAAATTAATATATGGATAACACAAGCAACAAAGATTCTGTTTTTATACAAACTTCCTTAGAGTTTTTAAAAAAAAAAAAGGGGGAGGGGGGCGGGGAGAGAGAAGAGGGATGGGTACAAAAAATCTCCATATACCTGCAAAACTTGTTTCTAAATATGTGGGGGTTGCACTTTCAATCATCTGTGAATTAGTGTGATGTTTAGGGAAATTGGCTTCATAAATGTGCTTGTAGGATATAATCTCTTTGTAAAGCACGTTGCTTGGGTAAGAACAAATAGTCCCTGTTGTTCAAACCCTAACTATTAATCATCTCATGGTGATCATTCCTGTTGTCACAGATTTTTCTCCTGATACTGAATACACCAGGGAGTTAAATGGCTAGAAGTATTTTAATCATGACGTTTTGTTTGTCACCATTTAATGTGAATATGGACATCAAATACAGTCAAACTTCTTTTGGGTTTAACGAAAAGAAACCTGAATGGAGCAGTGAGTTGTAATACAATACTCTATGCTCGTGTTTTCCAGATGATGGATGCTGACCCCTTCGTGGGTTGCGGGGCCCTAGGCAAACATGCTTTTCCCAGCCTAATGCAAAGAAGAAGCCCAAAGGGAGGGGTTGAAGAGCGAGTCCTCCTCACACACACTGCCCAGCAGTGATTCCTCTGTCATGGGGCTGGGCCTGAGTTTCTGCTAAACACATTGCAACCTGTGCCTGGGGTTGTGGTGACGCATACTAAAATTTTGGCCTGGCCACCCCTGTGCTAGATGGTAATGCCCAGAGCAGAGGCCGGGCCCACCCTTACAGGTCAGAAGTTGCTCCAACACTTCCCTGAGAGTCTCCCCTTTGCACTGGGATTAGGATTGTGGTTGAAGGACGAAGGGCGCATCTATGTAATTGTGGGAAGGTGAGTTGCAAAAAAGACCAAATGCCGTTGGTGGATTGCCTGAGTAAAAAGTCCTGGGAACCACTGCTCAATGTGCTCTGAAAGGCAGCTTCTGTTAAGGCATTATGCTTTTCATAGCCTGAGCAGGTTGTGCCTGTTAGTCAGACTGTGCTGATGCTGTCACGCCCTGGGTGAAAAAAACTGGCTGTTTCCAAATGAATTGCTGGTGCCAGTGCACATAGCTTGGGAGCTGGGCTAGAGGCACACAGTGGGTTTTGTAGTGCAAACTGAAGAGAATTAATTTGTTGCCTCCTCAGCTTTCAAAGCTGTTTCTAACAATTGTTAGAAAAGAACAGTAAAAAAAACCAGTATACTTGCAATATGCAGGTTAATAGCCCTGTTTCAGAAATAGTTCTTCAGCAATGGCTATCCCAGACTGGTAGTGGTTTCAATTGCAGAAGAGTCCAAGAGATCAGGACCCCATTGTGGGAGGCACTGTATATAAACATCACTTAGGAAGACATAGTTCCTGCCTTGTCACAATCCAGAAAGTGAGTGTAACAAACGGTAGGAAGGAAGAGGTGTGACGAAGTGGAGATTACCAGAAAATATTATGTGCATGTGCCTCAGTTACCCCTGTGTATGTATTCATGTATTTTGGTAATAGGACTAGGGGTGTGATCATGGCAGAGACCACAAGAGGACACATGGGCCTTCATCTAATTACACGTACACAGACAATGGCCAGGGACCCTCTGGCTTTGGACCAGCCAGCTGCAACAGGTTACAGCAGGTAGAACTAAGGAGAGGTGAATGCTTTGTCTGGGAAAGAGACAAAGGATTGGGAGGGGCAAGGGTGCGTGTCTGGGGGTGGCTGGCTGGAAGGGTCAGTTTCCCATGTGGGATTCTTGGGAGCAGAGCCCAACAATGGGACTCTGTACTTTCCTCGGATGGTTGTTGCTGTAACTTTCTGATTCATCTGCTCTCAAAGTCTATTCTATGCTGTGTTCCTGAGAACTAACAAACACTTCTGATTTCTACACTGCCTGTGAATTGCTTCTGACTGCGAGGCAGGGTGCATGGTGGTTTGTCACAGCCGGAGCCTTTCCTCGTTGTCAGAGCCTTTCACTGTGGTGGGGAAAGCCTTCAGCAGTAGGGAGGCAGGGAGAGATGACATTGTTAAATAGCAGTGTAGACATGGGAGGCACTGCGTGGGCATGTAGACAGCTGTGTAGAGTATATATCTTAGGGGCTTAGGCTATACAGCACTCTACTCGCCTAAGCCATGCGTTATTATCTACACGCTGTTTATACCCAGGCTAGCTGAGTGTGCACCGTCTGTACTGTACATGCTGTTGTAGATGTAGGCGTACCTATGAAGCCATGTGAATATAGTTCTAGGTAGCATTATTAATTTTGTCTTCTGAACTCATTCATCATCACCCCTAGGTGCAGCTTCTCCAGTACTATAACTTATACCATACTATAACTTAAGTGCTAGTCTGTATGTAGTGTTGTAGCCATGTCGGTCCCAAGATATTGGGGAGAGATAATACCTTTTACTGGATCAACTTCTGTTGGTGAGAGACAAGATTTCCAGTTTACACAGAGCTGCTCTTTAGGTGTGGGAAACCGGAGTGTCACAGCTTAAAAACAAGGTGGGACAGATTGTTGAGCATAAGTAAAGCCATTTAAAGGGATCATTCAAGGTGAAGTAACCCACTAACATGGTTTGTTGTAATACCAGTATGTCTGTTCAGTCCGTGAGCTCTAGTTTCTAGCAAAGTTATGAATTTAGGCTCGGAAGCTTGTCTCTTGAAAAGGTTGTGCAGGTTTCCTTTGAGGATGAGTACTGAGGTCAGATACAGAGTGATCGCTTTGAGAAAAGTGTTCACCCACAGGTAATGAGGTGCGCTAGTTTGTTGGGTAGTAAAAGCACCCCATCTGTGCTGCATCTTCTCTTGGTGTTCGCAATGGTAGAGCTGCATTGGAGTGAGTTACAGGAATGAAGTTTGGCAGTATAGACACAGCCAATCTGCTTTCTGAAATATTAACAGGTTTTGCCTGGTCTACAAAACACTGAAATCATTTCCATTGTTGGTTCAGGAGGAACTGTAGCTGAAAACCATTTTCATCCTCAGTTCATTTTCCTAGTGTAGTGAGGGTAATAGTGATCACCCGTCCAGGGTGGGTATAGAGGTTTATACTACATAGTTTTGCCTCACTGGGGGAAACTTCCAACCTTTCATACTGGTCTTAAAGCCAGTCTGAACTGCTGCTGTAGACCATACTTTGGTGGTCAAACTATTCTCATCTATTAGTTAAACTTCCTGAAAGCAGGTTTAAATCAGTTGTATGAACAGTTCTAGTCTCTGGAGCTTTGTCTGCCCTGTGGCTGCAAAGTTCTTAAACAAATACAACAGAACCCTTCTAAAAGCAGTTTGAAATTTGTTTGGTACACTTTCCCAGCGTAGATAGTACCCATAGGTTTTAACAAATTGTGTCTCTTAGTGTCCTGTCCTGTTGCTGTCTCCTCCCTCCCTCCTGCACCCTAAAAGACTTGTAATTGTTGGACTGGGAAGTATCAGTAACTTGCTCACTTGTGCCAGTTGCTTCCAGTTTTCTAATTTATATAATGGGCATTTAAATGCTACTACTTTCAAGCCCTGACAAATTTGCAGAGAGAACCTCAGTTTTGAAGTGGGGAGGGGGAGAGTACCATAATTAACTTGAAATATTTCACTTTCAAAATAACTTGTATTAAATAAATCTGATCAAAATAGGAAGTGCTGGTGATCCTATTAAACTGACTATATAGACTATTAAAATGTTTTGTTTAATGTAATTGAGTGATGAATGTAGATTTAGAATACTTTTCCTGCCTGTGCCAGTGAAGTCTTCTATATAACCAATAACTTGCACTGACTTTATAGTGCTAAATTAGCTAGTTATATACCCGGGATCTTTTTAAATAGCAAAAATAATCTCTATAGAAACAAGGGCATGATCCAAAGTTTGAGGAAGTCATTGATTTCAGTGGGTGTTGAATAAAATGCTAGATAGTGCCAAGTATGCTAAGATTCCTGATGTCTTGTGAGTATGCTTGATAACGACATGCAGTATCAAGCTATTGTGCTCTTTCAAATAAAACTGTAAAATGGGTTGAAAAGTACTTTCAGAAGCAACAATCTCTTATTAACTTTAAAAAATGCAATTTTGTTTTCAATATTCTAGGTTACCTCTTACTCTACAGAAGGAAACCATTCTAAGCAGCTCAAAGAAGATGCAGTAGCCTCTTTTGCAGATGTGGGATGGGTCGCTCAAGAAGAAGGTGAAGTCTCTACGAGGCTCAGGTATGTTCATCAGATCTCCTTGATGATTTCACTATAGGTTCCCCTCAAATCATAACATCTTGTTATCTAGCATATTTAATACTGTAAGTATACAAGCATTTCAGTATTGTGGGGAGCAAGGAAGGAAGAACCTGATATGAGGTTAACAGGACTATAATGGAAGTACTAGAGTCTTGACAGCAGACACGGGGCTTGGATCCAGGGAAGGAGGACTCCACAGTTGATCTGCACTAGATAATTCAAGCATTGCAGGCACCTGTCCCACTGTTGTCCCCACACAAATGCTCGCTGTCATGTGAGACCATTGCCAGCATTCTTGTCTTTGCACTTCCTCTGAGCAGGGTTTATCACTGCAGGGTCTTGAACCATGTCACTATGAGATCGCAGAGTTAAAGCAGCAATGGAGTTTCGGCTGCACTTGGGCTTTCTGACAGTCCCACCGTAGCTGACCTGCTTCTACTGACCTCTCTGGTTAAGGCTCTGCAGTGCAGAGCAGAGACACTTTGACTTGTAAAAACACACACACTTGCATTTTGTACTTAATTTTTTATAAACATGAAGCTTGGCAGGCAGTGAATGGGGAGCCGCATCCATAACTATAGGATCGCTACTACTGCAGTGGGCAGAGTGTGTTTGTATGGCTGTAGTGCCCTGTATACACACCTGGAACAGGATGGCTAGTGTGGACACAGTATTACAGTTTGCACTGGTTCAGTTAAGCTGATGTAGGCTTTGGTGGCATAGCTTTCTGGAGTAGACAAGATTTTTGTTTACTTTAAATAAGGAGCATCTGAGGACCCAGATTACTGGCTTTGGAATTCACAGGTGTAATAGCTTCCTCCAGAGGTCACCTGCTTTTAAAAGCATGCAATCAGTAATGACCTTAAATGCCCTTCAACGCAACTTGCTATAGTGAAATACTGCATAATAGGAATATGGCTGCAAGCCACTTTTAATTTCAATAACTCAAAAGGGAGTAGCAGGAAATCCATCAACCTATTGGTAGGTACATTTCAGCACAAGGAATTGGTTGTTCAGCTCCTGGGCTCTTGTGTAAGAGCTGAGTTGTACAGTCATCAATCGGAAGAGTAGCTCTTTGCTTCAGGGAACCCACTACAAGTTGTGGGAGTTGGACATTGTAAGTTAAGATTTGCTATTTGGGGAGAACTCACTAAGGAACGTGACGTTAACCTGTCTTATCCTTGAACTTAAGACTTGATAGTGTGAAGGCAAACAGTGAATTTACAGGTAGCTCTACAAATTACTTCGTTAGGCAGGGTCTTAAACTTGGTTTGCCATTTGTACATGTGAAACGTTTAACACTTATAGTAATGTCACTAGGTGCTTTCAGACACTCCAGAAGGGCAATCCCTGGTCCAAGAAGCCCACATACTGCAAATAAATATCTTTATAGTTGTCTGTTACCTGACCAACTGGGACCTGATATAAGTATTTTCTGGAATTGACATGACGCTTGTTCCATAATGACAGAAAGGCTTTAATAACTGCACTTATAAAATGAGCCCCCAAACCAAAAATCCAGTATATATGAGCAGCAAAAGCCATTTTCCTCACCAATGCAGGCAAGAAAGAGGTGGTGGTTTCAATTCTTGACAGCTTTTCTGACAGCTTAGATCCATAGTCTCAGAAGAAAGCTGGGCGAGATGAGAGTTCTGTGTCTGAAATGATTTCTCAGTCTTGAAGTGGGCTTTAATTGCTTTCCTCTTTATCCTCATAAATTGAGTGTTTTCAAAGCATTTTTGGTAATTACATGAGAGAACAAAGGAAGACCAAACAAAAACACGGGAAAGAACTACATGTTTTTACTCTGTTCAGAAGGTGTTAGCCACCTGGCTTTTGTTTGTGACAAACAAGTGCTGGATTGTTGACTAAAGTTCCACCCTTTCCTAACAAAAGGGGGTTGGGGTTTGCTGAGATGAGAAAAGAATACCTGAGGTGGCACCCATCAGCAGATAGGATCATAAGGTATCCTTGAAGGATAGGAAGCCAATGAGGTGTAGATGAGTTAATTACAGAAGATAATTTCGTTAGGGAAACTGGTCAGTCAAGAGGGGCCATTAATCAGAAGAAAAGCAGTTATCCTGATGGAATACCAGACATGCTTATAAGAGAAAAACAGCACTTGTGTGATGCAATAAGAAGCAATCGCTTCTTTTCAAAAATGAATTCCAGCCATCACCATACTTTTGCAATATGCATCTTATTAGTAATATTTGGTAGCATAATTTTATAAGTAGGCCCAACCTAGCTTGAATGTCAGTCTACAATATCTACGTAGCAAGTAGTCCACTATGCAGCCTTATTTGCCTATCCTATACACACTTGGAGAGGATGAGATCTATTTTTGACAGTGTAGATTAAAAAAGTTGATCTATTTACATCCTTGCAGAACTAAACTGCAAATCATTTCCCCCCTGTACGCTGAATGCTATAGTCACATTTCACATATGGTATTTTTCAAGTGGTAAATTTCAAATGTTCTATTGAAACAAATATATTTCAAAAAACTTACTGTGCATTCCAGTATCTATAATCTAAAGCCCCTTTACAGCAGTATATAAATAAGCTTCTAAAAAAGCAAATCAATTCAAAGTATTATTGGATGTCTTTCATTTAATCTGAGAATAAATTTGCTGTTAATTCAGAGAGTCAGTGGCATAATTCAAGTCAGCACTGAAGGAAGTAAAAATAACTTGGCAATAATAGCCCCAGGCCAGACAATGAAATTAATCACCTACACACACTGAAATGTTGACTCTTAAGCAGATATTTTATCGGTATAGATTAATTATATGGAATAAATACTTCACATGCCAGTTGTACATAGCCAGTGTTCAAATATTCTTTTGCAATACAAAATGGAACTTTAAAAGATGTGCGGGAAACCAAGGGGACAAGCTCCTCTGGAGTAAATCCAAGATGCTACCCAGGATTTATGGTTCCAGGAACCCTGTAAAAATCCTGAATTCTCTCCTGGGAGGACACAGCATTTTTCTTTTTTAAGTTGATGGAAAAAATAACAGTCCTAAAACTATTATTAATAAGTGTGGCGATCTGTAAAGTAATGGTCCCCAGTTCAAAAGTCAAAGTAATATTACAGGGGTGGCTAAATTTTCTGACCACCTTCCTCCCCTGAAACCTCCCTCCCTACTGGACAGACCAGATGAATCACAGGTCTGACAATTCCCATGTTCCTGAGATGGTGTTCCTGTTTTTAGTAGCATCACAGCATATTAGATGCTGTACAAAGCTCCTATCATTTCCTAAATAGGATACCATTTAATTGACTCATTTGTTTTAAAAGTGTCCCTTTTAACAGTAGTATTTACTATTTTGTTAAGCCAATTCACATACTAATTACTTTGATTATAAGCCCCTCTGATATCTAGCCTGAACTTTGCTTCCACTTAAATTTGTGTTCTCTTACTCACACTATTTGACCAAAGGTGAAATGTGTTCATATCAAGGTTTGTCCCTTATGTAACTTGTATACCATAATTACCAATAAATTTCTGTAGTACTACGAGGCTCTCAGCATTTCTGAGGTGGCATTTCCTCTTCCCTTCCCACCCAAAAAAACTTAAAACCAATGCCACTTAAAAGCTAGATTTTAGGGATTTAGGAGTCACAATCTGCCAAAGGTTACTTGCAAGTAGCCCATTGTAGGGTGAGGGAGATAAAAATACCAGACTTCTGAAGCAGGTATTTTCTTCCTTCCTAAAAGGCCAAAGATAAATAGTTTGCTTTTAAGGTCCGTCCTTAACGTTTGGCTCAAGGCCTTACACTTAACTGTCTTGCTCTATCCTCTCGCTTTTTGGTAGAAGCACTTACTACAAACCAGCCTCATGTGACAATAGTGTTGCTTTGTTACAGATCAGAAGTTTGGTCAAAATCAACTCCACCTCTTCCACATGAACCATATTGCTCTGGAAGACCCCCAAGCAGACAAGCATCCTTACCAAACTTGTTACAAGAAGAGCCATCCCCCAAAGGCAATGTGACCAAGAATGATGAAGCGCTGCAGAAGATCAATGCTCTAGAAAATGAACTTGCCAGTTTAAGGGCCCAAATTGCCAAAATTGTAATCTTGCAGGAACAACAGAATCAGACAGCAGGTATGAAACTCACTTTTTCTCGAACTTTCAAAACATATTAGTAAAAGGAATCTGCTCCTTTAAAACTGATTCACCGACACATGTAAGCATACTGAAGTCATTTTTGTGAGACATTATGGGATTGAAAGTGAAGTTTGTGGGGTTGTAAAAATTAGGTAGCACCTAATTTCATTGGTTGTACCGAATCTCAGTGAGGCTTGATTCCAGGTTATCTGTGCTGTCTCACTGTGAAACAACAGTACAAAATAAACTCACAGGTGATGGGCAAAAGGCTCTTTTTAAAATTCCGTCTGGAATTGTGGGATGGAAATTGAAACCTGTGAGAGGAAAAGTGTGTGCACTTTAAACCCATTCACGTACAGATGGGCTGGTAATCATCTGCAATAGTGAACTGCCGCAGAAACCTGAGACTTGGAATAACCTTGAACTGTAGTCTTATCTGATTTCCTTCCTAACCAGCAAATGGTGTTTGTCACCACCAGAGTAGCAGCTGATAGTCCAGTCTAGTGACGGGAGTTGGCCACCACTCAGGCAGGTTTTTGTGTGTAGCGATGTAATGGCAAGTTTAGATATTAAATAGATAAGACTTAAGTTCTTTACTGTACTATCGTAACCTTCTGAAGATCAAGTTTAGTATTAACTCATTCTTCTGCCTTGACTTCACGTTATTTGCACTTAACACATGTGTGGGCACGATACACTAACAGGGACCACATGAAGGTTTCTCTAAGGGTAGGGAGGGGACCAAGACCTCCAGATTCTTTTATTTCCTACTTTTTTAGAATTTCTTCAAATGTTTATGCAAAGTGTTTTGAGTTCTGAATTCTGCAGATAATTAGCATTTAATAGGTTTTCCAGAACAAAGCTTGGCACAAATATGAATGAAACCAAAAGGAAAGGGCATAATACAGCTATACGTATTATAAGTATCCTTATAAGACCTACTGTTCCTCTGTGGGAATCAATGATATGTCATGAGATCTAGTGTCACTGAGATACTAATTATGCTTTTGGAATATAATACATATTTCAAACAGCTTGTGCAACAGAGACAAGAAAAATCATCTTGGTATAGCTAGAAATGTTTGGAGTCACCAGAAATCTCTAACAAAGCTCAATGCCTATTACATGACTAGGAATAAATAAGCACGATACCTAGGATATTTTCTCACAGCTTATAATAGACCTGGCACTCTTCATAGAACTGTAACTTGTTACAATGGCTGCTTATTTCTTAGTATTAGCTCCTAATGCCATTGACTCACTGGTCTCTGGGGCAGAAGTTCACAAGTTAAATCCTCTATATTATAATGGGCTCTCATCAGTCAGTGTAATAACACACAAGATCTTTGGGGCAAGAGAGAGAGACTTGCATTGTTACAGGAGTCATCCTTGGGATGAGATGTTAGTCTGAGGACTCTTGAGTGCCAATTTCTGTTCAGATGGAAGCTGAAAATTGTAGAACCTCTGATAGTGAATGTCCTAATCTTATTACCATAGTCAGCATCCCTCCCATCCCCCAAAATACTATGCATTTTTATAGCATCTTCCATTGATATACTTAAAGTACTTCACAGATTTGAATTCTTTCAGCTGACAAGGGTAGCATTACAATCTGTACCCATTACAGATAGGAATGAAGGCTGAGAAACTGGCAGAGGTTAAATGGCTTGGTCTGTGGGAAAGCTGGCAATAGGTATATTGAGTCTTTCCTGAATTTTAACCATTCGATCATAAATGCTGATTTGCCTGAAGAGATTGTAATTCAGTATCCAAATCTGTGATATGATAGGGGAATAAGTGACCACTATGTGAGCCACTAACTCAATGCACTGAAATAGTTTGAAAGGTAATTCAATTCCATTCCTCCTTTTGAAGGCCACTGTGGTGTGAAATTAACACACTTCTAAACATGTCAAAATGCCACTAATGTCCTAAATAGCAAATGTCCCTGGTTAATATTTTTCTAGATTTGATTTCTTTCTTTCTGTTCATTAGAAGGCTTTCAGTCTAGGCTTCGGTTTAAATAGCTTTTTCTTTTACCTCCCTCTTCTGGCAGAATATGGCAACTACTTTAAATACGTTAACATTATACGTCCTTTCTGTCCCAGACGGTTGGTTTGGCTCACTTTTAAGATTAATTGGGGGTGGGAGGGTGAAGGTTTTGTTAAAATAAAAATTTGCATGAGCAGAATCAGTGACTTAAATTCCATAGTCTTGTTTCTAAAACTATTTGGGACATTCTCTCACTTATGTACCTGCCAAGATTTATGTAATATTTTTGGTTACTCCTGTAACATTGACTTAATGTTCACCTAAAGTGATGCAAGGATCTTTAATTTTTGTGACAACCCAATCAGTTCAGTCAATCGCCAGCTTCTGCTCTTGAGTGTTAGCAAGACTTTCAAAAAACAAAGGTAAACAAGGTGAAGACTTAACTGGGATTCACACAACTTTTTGAACTCTGCCATTCAAGTTTAAGAATCTCACATGAGAAGTCCATTTCTGAAAATAATCAGCAAGAATCACTACTGCTTATAGGGGGGTGGTAATTATAGTCATTAAGTAATTTCATTTAGAATCTTGCCTTGACCAGTGACAAGTATAAGGGGAATTTTTACTTGGGATACATTTGTTACTGTTGTCTGTCCAAAATGTTACTTATGTGTAAAATTTAGGGATGTCAATCACAGTAACTCAAGTGATTGATTTGTTTTGAGTTAACCAGATTAAAAAAATTAATCACAATCCATTTTAATTGCACTGTTAAACAATAAAATACCAATTTAAATGTATTTACAGTGCCGCCTGGTAGTGAAGACAGGCGTTCGCATGGCACTGCTATAGCCAGCCTTGCAAGGAATTTATGTGCCAGATATGTTAAACATTTGTATGTCCCTTTATGCTTTGGCCACCATTTGGGAGGACATGCTTCCATGCTGATGAGGCTTGTTTAAAAAAAAAATGTGTTAATTAAATTTGTGACTGAACTCCTTGGATGAGAATTTTATGTCTGCTGCTCTGTGGTTTTGCCTGCATTCTACCTTATATTTCATGGTATGGCAGTCTCGGATGCTGACCCAGCACATGTTCTCTTAAACTGAACAACTTTCACTGCACATTTGACAAAACACAAAGAAAGTACCACTGTGAGATTTCTAAAGATAGCTACAACACTTGACCCAAGGGTTTAAGAATCTGAATTGCCTTTCAAAATTTGAGGGACAAGGTGTGGAACATGCTGTCAGAAGTCTTAAAAGAGCAACACTCCAATGTAGAAACTACAGAACCCAAACCACCAAAAATGAGTTCCGTTGGTGGCATCTGACTCTGATGATGAAAATGAATGTGCATCAGTCCATACTGCTTTGGATTGTTGTCGAGCAGAACCCATCATCAGCATGGAAATATGTCCTATGGAATGGTGTTTGACGCAGGAAGGGGCATACAAATGTTTAGCATATCTGGCACGTGAATACCTTGCCAGCTACAACAGTGCCATGTGAACACTTGTTCTCACTTTCAGGTGACATTGTAAACAAGAAGCAAGCAGCATTATCTCCCATAAATATAAACAAACTTGGTTGTAAGCTCTAAAGATCTATATTGTTTTTGAGTGAAGTTATGTAACAGAAATCTACATTTGTGAGTTGCACTTTCACAATAAAGAGATTGCACTACAGTACTTGTATGAGGAATCAAAAAATACTTTTTTACAGTGCAAATTTGTGATCCAAAATAAATATACAGTGAGCACTGCATACTTTGTTTTGTATTGTAATTATCAATTTTTGAAAATGTAGAAAACATCCAAACATATTTAAATGGTATTCTAGTGTTTAACATGGTGATTAACTTTTTTTAATTGCTTGCCAGCCCTAGTAAAATTATTTCTAAACGTTGATTTCTTCCAGCCACAGTGGCTGCCTTAAGTACGTAACTTGGTGAGTTGCCTTTCAAACTATCCCTAAGCACCATTAATTATTGTCCCCAAAAGAGGCACAGTTGGTGAAAACAGGTCCTGGTGTTGAACAAGTTTTGTAGGCTTAGTAGATGTGCATCTACTGTTAGAATCTGAACTGGGAACTGAATAGCTTTTAGTCCTTTTGGAACAGTAATTAGCTGAGGGGGTTTTAGTGCTGTCATTTTTAGGTGGTTTAGGACTGAAACCTGGCCTGTAAGCTTCTGCCAAAACATCCCCAGGAAAAAAATAAATTGATAGTGCAGTAAGTCTGCTCTTTTCAAAACACTTGAGATTATCAAGCTTTCTTTAAAAGGGCACATAGTTATTATTAGAAATGAATGTTTTGGTGTGTTGTAGCTGGATTAAGTCCTACTGCATCTGCTCCTGCACCAGCGCCGCCGCCTCCACCACCCCCACCACCTCTTCCACCTTCTGTGCTACATCGGAGTATGTCTGCTATTGATCTCATTAAAGAGCGGAGAGGCCAGAAAATAAATGCTGGACAGACTTTGATTGATAATGGTCCAAAGAAGCCTGAAATGCCAAACATGCTGGAGATCCTCAAAGACATGAACAGTGTAAAACTGCGCTCAGTGAAAAGGTGAGTACACAATAACTTGTGTAATTTTATTATTGCTCAGTCTAAAGTCTTCCTCAGTTGTTTTGGACTGTTGCTGATCTAGCATTTGAAAGGCAATGATGCTCTAACTTCATTCTAAAGTCTTGCTGTGTCACTGTTTCCCTTTAAAGACCAGCAGAAGGCACAAAATGCAAATCGTGTGACCCGACTGATCCTGCAGCACTAATAGCCGAAGCTCTCAAAAAGAAATTTGCATATCGATACAGAAGTGATAGCCAAAGTGAAATTGAAAAACAGATTCCACAGTCTGAAACACAAACAAAGTCTGAAATGATGCTGGTGAGTACTGAAATTCTTGACATATCCTAGGGCTCAGTCTTACATACTTTGAAGCCAATGTAAATCTCTTCAGAAACCTTAGACGATTGTCAGACTGTCTCCATCTCCACAAAACCCCCATAAGCAATTGAGGTGTGCCTGCCACAAGCTGCAACACAGACATGGGCAATGTAGCCAATTCTGATACTTCTGTATTCTAAATCTCATGGTATTTGTGGTTCCAGGAGCTGGAGCTTTAAGAAGTCAGATGATTATATGAGAGACTGTGTTTCATTTAAAAAAAAAAAAAAGTTTCAAGCCCTCATGGTTAGAGAATCAACAAAACATGAACCATAATGACTCAAATCAAAGGCAGCTTGAAATGTTTTTGTATGTGTTAAATGATTTTGGGGCCTGATTTTTGAACGCATAGTGTTGGCAATACTGCATGTGCCTATTGGGAATAGGTAGGCAATTGAGTGAGAGCCCAGAGAGCTTGGCCTATGCATCAGCAGTGCTGGGGAGTGGAGAGACTGCTGTTATTCAAAACACGTAAGGGGGTACCTTTAGCTAGGACTTTTGCTGACCATGTAAATCATGAGCAGGCTAAAGAGGTTTTATTGCATCACTAGGACCTTAAAATGGAACCCAGTTGTCTTTTAAAAATAAACAAACAAACATGGTGCTTTAAGGCATGAGAAAAGATTGAAATTGAAGTAAAGGTTTTTCTCACAGGGTAAGTGTTCAGAAATTCTTTCATTTAGTGTTTGCAAGTTCTTGCATTTGCATTTCTAGTTACAAAACATAGAAGAGGAGTCCTTTCATGTTTTCCCCTTTTTATTCTTGTGACATTTTAAGTTTTGCTGGGCAATAAAATTTGCCTGCAGCTCTGGCAAGCAGTCACTGCAGCACTGTGCTAGTGTAAGAGGACAGGAAAGGGAGAACAAATAAGTGACCAGATTAAGCTCTTGCTTTTCACTCATCTTGAAAAATGAAAGTGAAAGTAAACAGCAAAAGAGGTAGAAAGCATAATAGAGTTTACTCATATAGCTAATTGTGTTCTGGGTCTGATTGGGGAAGAACTAGATTACCAACCCTAAGCATTTAAAAAATCAGGAGCCTTACAATAATCAAGGTTGGTTGTTTTTTCTGGATTGAGACTTTGAGGTTCATTTAGGTCACATTTGTAGGCTGTTCTCTACAACCATGAGGGCTATAATTTTTTGTAATGAAGGCTGAGATTTTCTTGATCAGGTGCTTCCAGGAGCTAGGAATTTAAAAAAAACAAACTCACAAGACTTGGGATAAAAGCCTAAGTTAATGTCTTACTTGGCAGGGACTGTTCATTACTTCCTCCACTTTCAGATTGTGGCCTATCTAAGGCAAGGGACTGGATTGGATGGTAATGTCAGAGACTAATGGAATCAGAGTTTCCAGAGGCCTTTGACAGAGAATTATTGTGGTGCTGACAAAAACTAGCTGTGGTCTAATAAGATTAACTTTATCAGTTATTGTGAGTGGCCCTTAGGCAGCCTTTTTCCCCCCTAGTCTGGTCCTCACATTTCATTATACATGGTTCACGAAGGACCTTGCAACAGATGAGATTGTTAGCACTGCTGATGAGTTCCTTTATGGGTGCTATGGAGGAAAAGTGTTGGTCAGCAAACTTATTCTGGGAGTGGAGTCATCTGGTTCATCTGAGTAACTTCACTTGGTTCCGGATATGAGTTTCCCCTTGGAGATGATTCCTAGTTACTTTGTGGGTAAAACTTATCTAAATCTAATCCCATTATTTGCATTTATGGAAGCAGGGTAAAGCAGACAAATGGTGGGTGGTTTCTGCTTGAGATCCAATGTCACTTAGGAATTTGGACAATAAAATGATGCTACAGTTTCCAGTATCTGTAGATATTATCATGTACGTGTTTTCCCTTTTCAGTTTGGACCACATATACTGAAGCCTACAGGAAAAATGAAGACTTTAATTGAAAAATCTTAACTTCTTATACATCACTACAAGAGACTATTCAGCTGCTTTTATTAGAAATCCATGTTATGTAGTATGTGGCTCTGGGTATTTAGTGCCCTCCTACAAAACAAAACAAAAAAACCACTGACATGAAATTATAAAGGAACTTAGTGCCTTCATTTTACATGTTAACTCTACCTTTTGTTAACAGCCACAGAGGGACAGGTACCTCCAGAATTTGAGACAGTACTCAAGTTCTTAAATCTATAAAGTCAACTTTAAAGTCTAGCTTTCAATACCTAAAATACTAAGACTTTCATGAGGTGGCTTTATTTTAACACTAATTTATCTGTACAAATGTTTTTATATGCATGATTGAAGACTGTCTTAAGACAGTTTGTGTAAACAATCAGGGGAATGAAGTACTGTAAGTTCCTGTCAGTCCTTTTATCTCTAATGTAATAGCTGATGTAACAAGTTTCTTGCAAGGAGCATTTAGTTTGAGACTAGAAACTTCTGTTCCAAATGAGTTCTCATGTTGGAATTTGTTTAACACAGCTCTTGATGTTTTTAGCCTAAAAAGCATGAACTGTTCATAAAAGGGTGCCAGACTAGGTAACCTCTGATAAACTGCATTGATTTCACTTAGCTTTGTACTAAGTGGTATGGAGCAGAGCATTTTTAAAAAAAAATTCTTAAATGAGACTGCTCTTTTCTCAATGCAGAATGTTCCATCATCATCTCTTCCCCCCCCCCCCCAATATAAATAGTGCATTAAAGGTGAATTTGATCATGTTGGGCAACTGGCTACAGCTAGCTTCAGGTTCAGTCCTATGTCGAAAGGTCGACCAGTGTGTGTGAAATAAGGTAGAATAGCAATGTAGATTAAAATACTTGAGACAATGTCAGGGCATGTGTCAGAGTGTGAGCAAGCATGGAAGTCTGGAAAGTTAAAAGTAATATAGATGAGAAGAAATGAGTGCTTACAAAATGAACTATTGGGTGTTAGTAAAACCTTTCTGCTCTTGGAGGCTTTGATCTCAGTTGTAGCTGGAGAACGCTTGACACACGGGAGAAGTGTCTTTACAACCTCCACACAGTTAATGGGGATGTCTTGTGCTGGGCTTGTCCCCTCATGTAAAGCAGAAGAGACTGAAGGCTCCCTTTATTTGCATTAATTGCCCATGACCCCAAGGTAATATTTCAGAAGCCAGGGATATCCTGAGGCCAATCCCTGAACTAGCTCTAGAGAAGGAGTGGTGTAGTAGATCTTTGACAGGCTCTGTCAGCTGAGGATCCCTACACAGGGGAAATCCTTCAGGGACCTGCTATATGGTAGCTTTGTCCTGTCTGACCAGCACAGAGGTGGATTATCAGGGGGAGACTATCTGACCCTTTGTACGCGACAAATGCATTCCAGTTTTCTCAAGTAATAAAACATTGGGTAGAAAACATTCAGGCATTCACAGAACTAAAAAGCAGGAACGCAAGAGAACTTACTTGGCTACATGCATATCAAGTAAACTGACAGCAAGTTTCTTTTGAATGTAGATAAATATAGCTAGAGAAGGTGGATCAGCAATCTTACTCAGCACACTGTTTTAAAGGAACAGGTGGGTAGTGGAGCAGTGATGTGCATGTTTGTTCTTGAAACTTCATTTTTTCAGCTGCTGGAAAAATACAGCATTTTCCATCAACCTGGAGCCACTTTCATATAAGTTATTGAAGATGCACAAAGCATGCTAGTCAGTATTAAATTGAGATTTGAACAGTGATCAACAAGGCCTTTATTTCTGATGTAATACTTGAAAAGGTGTTAATGTATTTACACAAGCTGTTAAAACATTTAACTTTTTACTTTAGTTAATTCCTCTTCTAAATGCTTTGACTGTTTTCCAAAGTCCCATTTGGTCGCCAAAGAGTTTCAGTAATTAGTGCTATACTGATATGTACAAAATATAAAAACCAAAATGCTGACTTTGGCAGTGTCTTTCTCGATCACATACACATTAGGTGGGTGGTGGGAAATTTGAAACAAATTCAGAAGTGGTGGAGAATCTGAAGGGATTCTAGTTGCATCACCTAAGCTATTTAAAAGTATCCAGATCCAGTATGCTACTTTGCTCCTACAGTAGAACCTCGGAGTTACGAACACTGTGGGAATGGAAGTTGTTCGTAACATTGAAATGTTTAACTCTGAACAAAACATTAGGGTTGGTCTTTCAAAAGTTTAAAACTGAGCATTGACTTAACACAACTTTGAAACTTTACTATGCAGAAGAAAAATGGTGCTTTTAACCATCTTAATTTAAATGAAACAAGCACAAATAGTTTCCTTACCTTGTCACTACTTTATTTTTTTAAAGTAGTTTATATTTGACAGTACAGCATTTGTTTTTTGTTTTTTCTCTGCTACCTGATTGTGTACTTTTGGTTCCAAATGAGGTGTGTGGTTGACTGGTCAGTTTGTAACTCTGAGGTTCTATTATCAGTCCCACTATTAGACTGGATGCTATGAAAGGCTGCTACTCTTGCATAGCAGTGTGGTGGAAATAGTCTGGGAAAAGCTGTATATTTTCATTTAAATTGCAGCTTCTTGTTCTGTTTGAGCAGTGGAGTTGTGGGAGCTGAGTGATCAAGGTACACTTCATTTTTACTTTGGGTGCCTGGGAAGTATGGTGTCTTCCAGACTTCCTTCCTTTTAGTTATGTATAGGAGTACTGAGCGCCATTCCTCCATAACATTGAGTAGCAGTTTTTTCCTATCCCCCACTTGGCTTTTCTTACATGCCCCTTATACTCCTCAATAACTATGCTTTGAAGTAGGAGAGCCTGTTTTCTTGGCCTGCTACAAGTAGAGGCTTACAAGGCAGCACAGTTTCCACCCAATTTGACACAATCCAAGGTACCTTTTAATGGATCATTCTATCCATTTCCATGACAGTGTTTTCTTTAAAGCCATGGGTCTTGCTGTGACTCTAGGGCCAGATTCACAAAGGGAGGTAGATGCCTAAAGTATCTAACACTTAAGTGCCACTGGCATTCATGAAACCCCCATGTTGCTGCCTCTTAACCCTCTAGGCACCTAAACTCATTCAGTGCCTAGGTTTTTGCTGAAAAAGTTCTTAGGTGCTTAAGTTTCTGCCTGTGGGTATGTGCACTGCTGCTTCATTCTAGGCAGCTAGACACTTACATACAGGAAGATAAGCATTCATCTGCAGGGCCTAATCCAGTAGGCATGCTCAGAGGCCACTTACTAGTTCCCAACTCATTCAGGCCAAAGATCACTCCCCCACGATTGTGCAGCTCTAGATTCAATTTCCCCCTCTTCCTGATTGGAGCGGGATGAGGGGAAGGAGGATTTGAACAGGTATCTCCAACCTCTCCAGAAAGTGTGCAAACCATTGGGCGAGTCGCATGTAGGTTGTCTTCATTCTCTCCTGGTGAACTGTCGTGTGTATAAAGTCATTGGGCCACCGAGGAAAAAGAGAATAAGTAATGCTGGTGGTGGGAGAAGGAGGAGCCATTTCCACTGCTGGGGAAGTGCTCTGCCCACTAGGTTAAGTTAAATTAAGCCCCTCCAAGAAGTGCCTGACTCAGAGTAGGGCATGGCTTAGGAAACAGCCCTCTAGTTAGCATCTCCCATGGGCTAGTTTAGGCAGGGAGCTGCTTATCCGGGGCTTGCAGGTGCTTAACCTAGACTTTTAGAATCTGTGTTTTTCAAGGTACCTACAAATTGGCACTGTAAGGCCTAAATCCCATTATGAAGCTAGTCCCTCTTGTTAACCTTGCACTTTGCTTCCCCTCCCCAAATCAACTTAGATAGTGTTTCTAGAGGTAGTGTAATATGAAGATGTCTTAATGTTTGTAACATAGTCCCTACCTCAGTAGTTTCATAGCCCATGAGTGAATCACCTGGCATTTCAGTTGTAATCCCAATTCATTAAACCTGTAGCACATTTAGTAACATCCTGAGCAGTTTACTAGGAGGGCACTTCAATGTTTTCTCATTTGTAATGCACAGACACAGCTTAGGGGTCAAAACTGAACTTGCCCCTCCACAAAAGTCAATTGACTTGTTCAGACTGATTAACTGAGGACTGTAAGTGAAAATCCCAGCCTAAAATTTGAGACTACACAAATTTAATTACTTAAAAGCTTCCACACTCTTAGATGGAAGGCTGGATCAGCAGCTACAGGTGTCCAGCACTTCTTCAACTTAACTCTTGGTTACTCTACAATCACCTGTAAGGTGCTATTTTTCCACACTCCCATCTACAACTGGGGAAGGTGCAACACAGAGGAAGTCACTTGCCAATGGTCAAATATATAAGTCCAAGCTCTGTTAGTTGTATCCCCTGCTTCACATCCTTCTACCTCATGCAGTGATATATACAACCAGGTGCTAGCCAGAGCCAAGGGTTTTTAAGCATGAGTGTTCAGACTAAGGAAAATCACCATAGACTTCACTATAGAGATAGGTCTTAGCTATAAGACTTGGATTTGGCTCCACAGACAAGTTTCCCACAGTTTAGGGGCAACTAGATCAGGTGTTTTGGGAGAAAATAGCAT